>NC_079190.1:461005452-461257952 GCF_029499605.1 Hyla sarda
GCAATTTTGTCGCAATTCAAAGTCATTTTTAAACTGACATCAAAAAGTGCCACACCATCAGTTTTGGCTAGTAAACCCCAATAAACGCCAAAGTTACAATATAGCGTGCGACAAATGATAGATTTGGTGCAAGTCCGTCAAAAACACAGCAAAAAAAAAATAAAATTGGGTAAAAAACCACATAGAACAACCAGTTTTGATAAATACCCCCCTATGTGGTGAACTACACTAACTTTACAGCCCCTGTAGCACAGTCAAATAAAAACAAAATTTAAAAAAAATCCTGGAATACCCCTTTAAGATAATTTTTGGCTTGTGGAGTAATATGTGATATAATCCTCTAGTACATCACTGGGATTTACAAAGCTAAAGAATTTAGGAACATTAGAGGTGATTTATTGCTTACAAAAGTCAAAACATTAAACTGAATAGAATTAAAAGATGGCAGGAAATGAGGTGGAACCAGAATTCTATGGCCTGGAGGCCTGGCATTTAATGGTGAGGAAAGTAGTGTTTAATGCTTTAGTCTTCAAAGTGGATCAAAGTTTGTGCGCTGTATAAAAGTTACTTCATTGTTGTTTCAATGTTTAGTTGTTTTTTTTTATAACTGTTTATTTACATAGATTTGAGGTAAAGACTGATGTACCAGAGTTGTCACTACATCTTTTGGTAGGCCCAGTTATATGGTGGGAGCGCGATGGCCCACGAACACTACAGCTGCCTCCTCTTGTTTTGTGCTCTGTGCCCACTATGGAATTCCACCTGGAAATGCATTGCCGTCAATGGGGATGGTGCTTAAAGGGGGTTAACTACCATAAGGGGATTTTAGTACTTATTTCCTGTTGGAGTTCCCTCCCTCAAACTACATATCCCATGATCCCTTGTTTGTAAGTGTAAGGTCACTTTTCTACCTCTCACACATCAGCCAAACATGAAACACACCTGTGCTCCCTTCAATGCAATAGACCAGTGTTTCCTAACCAGCAGTTGCAAACCTACAATTTAATTCAGAATGATCTCCCTCCCACTAGCGGTTGCTCCACTCATTGAAGCAGACAGGTTCTCTCTAAACATCTTACTAGTGATGTAATGTCTTGGACCGCACTGCAACCTGGGAAAACCTAAGACAAAACTAATTTTGTTTGCTGTTAAAAATAAACATTTGGCAAAGAGCACAGAAGAATTGCGAGACCACCATAAAAAAGGTAAAGACACTATATTATGAACTACACTAACTTTACAGCCCCTGTAGCATAGTCAAATAAAATAAATTTTAAAAATAAAATTCATAGGCATAACACTGATCAGTGTTATGTGCAATCTACTCAGCTAGAAGGCAGACCAGAGGAGATTACACAAGCCGGCCGGGAGCAGGTGAGCAGAGCTTCAGTGGTCATCCTTACTCATCGGACCACTGCAATCTTGCTGCGGGTGGTCCAATTATGTCTGTGCTGATTGAAGCTGGTGAGAGGTGCAACTCTGCACCCTGTGCAGACTTGCTTCTGCTACTCCCCTCAGTTCTCCAAAGATTTCCAAAGCCAGAGCTGGGGGGAGGGCAGAGCAGGGGGAGAGAGGAGGTACACCCCCCCCCTCATCTCCCCTCCTCCTGCTTTGTCTTTGGAGGATGCTGGTTTGCACGGGAGAAAGAAGACAGAGCAGGGGAGAGAGGATTTACAAGGCTTCCTCATCTTCTCCCTGAGCTCTGCCTATGTTCTCTGAACAGGGGGATGACAAAGTGCACGGGCTAGGGATGACCTCTATGTGTGAAGGTGGGGGAGGGGAGCAACGACCTACTACACAGACTGGGGATGATTTATATTAGTGTACTGTGTATAACTCTGCATGGGGGGATGATCTCTATGTGTGAAAAGGGGGGTGGATGTCACAGACTGGGGATGATCTCTATGCTGTGTATAGTGCTGATTTGTATTAGTGTGCTGTGTATAATGCAGGTTTCCTCAGGCTGCAAGGAGAAGGACGAACTTCACAGGCTGTTTTTTTTTCATGGGGTGTTTATTAGCCCCATGGAGTTTGTACAGGACATGAACTTGTGCAGTTCTGCTTCCCTGTATGAACCTTGTGCATTTCTATGTCAGCGTTCATTCAGGGAAACAGAAATTCACAGGGTTCATACAGAAAAGCAGAAATGTAAGGGTTCATACAGGGAAGCAGAAATGCATGGGGATCATACAGGGAAGCAGAGATGCACGGGGTTCATACAGGGAAGCAGAGATGCACGGGGTTCATACAGGGAAGCAGAAATGCACGGGGATAATACAGGGAAGCAGAGATGCACGGGGTTCATACAGGGAAGCAGAGATGCACCGGGTTCATACAGGGAAGTAGAGATGCACCGGGTTCATGCAGGGAAGTAGAGATGCACCGGGTTCATACAGGGAAGTAGAGATGCACTGGGTTCATGCAGGGAAGCAGAGATGCACGGGGTTCATACAGGGAAGTAGAGATGCACCGGGTTCATACAGGGAAGTAGAGATGCACCGGGTTCATACAGGGAAGCAGCGATGCACGGGGTTCATACAGGGAAGCAGAGATGCACGGGATTCATACAGGGAAGCAGAGATGCACGGGGTTCATACAGGGAAGCAGAGATGCACGGGGTTCATACAGGGAAGCAGAGATGCACGGGGTTCATACAGGGAAGTAGAGATGCACGGGGTTCATACAGGGAAATAGAGATGCACGGGGTTCATACAGGTAAGCAGAGATGCACCGGGTTCATACAGGGAAGTAGAAGTGTGTTTATATGTATTCACAGGTGGTTTGATAGAAATTCAGACTGTGCGGTATAGTTCTCCACTGCTTACGCACTTAGACATACATAGCCGCTCATCACTTTATCCCGGTTAGTGTGGTGGATATATATTGCAATGTAATAAGATATAGCACTGCCGCATTTGTGGATCTAAAATGCAGTGTGATTGGGGACTGAATCTGCAGATTTGTATTCTCAGGAATACATTTATATAGTTACCACATTAGGTGGTTTAAAGAATATCCCCCGATGATAATATAGGTGTGCTGATTTAAATGTGCTGGTATATACACTTAGCTGTATCCATAGGTGCTTTTTGGATCAAGTCCAGACATCTGCATGATACTCCTTCACAGCTGATGGCTCCAAATTTCATACAGTAACCCTACGTTAAGGGACCAACGCGTTTCAATGGCTCAATATCTTCAGGGACCTTTCATAAGCTTGGTCTCCTTGCTGTATTACAGTGCGTACATAGCACCGTGCATGCGGCTCTGATGGCGGCCGTGCTAAACTAACAAACAATACTAACTAATATTCCTACATGCACTTGTTCGCATGGTCCGAGGCTCCAATCAGCGGTATGCCACGTCACTGGGGGGGGGGGTGTGTGTCTAGCTATGCACACCTCTGATACATTTGGCCAAGGACCAGAAGAACTAGGTGCGCAATCTGTCAGAAGGTGAATAGAAAACCTCGTACTGCCTCTTTGTGTCGGGCAAGGGGAATGGGCAACTGGTCTAGTCCCATAAGCGTAACATATTACATCTCATTATATGAACGAGAGAAGGAGAAAGTCTCATTTTAAATAGGCACGATATTCACCAACATATATACACATATACTGTGATAATATTGAGTACTGATATCGGCAGATAGACTTGATATTTACATAGCAATTTTTAATCCTAAGCCAGACTACCTATCACTCTGCCTAAATAAACATTGTGCCACTCTCTGGTGGTAAATCTAATCAATAAAGCACGCATAAGATATAAAGTCATTGAGGCCATAGGGTTTAACACATTCAATCCTGAATGTCCATTCTGCTTCGTGTTGAAGCAGGATCTTGTCCCAACATCCTCCTCTCCTAGGTGGTGCTATGACCTCAATGATTTGTACTCTCAGACTCTCAGTATTGCTTGAGTGAAACTCAGCAAAATGTTTTGCCACTGAGGTATCCCTTGAATGTCTAATGTCCCCTAGGTGTTTCTGCAGCCGTTTCTTCAGGGGCCTATAGGTCTTGCCTACATAGTTAAGGGGGCACCCACATGTTAGAAGATATATTACACCCCTAGTCTCACAATTCGCAAAATGTCTATTCATGTATATTTGTTATGTAGTAATACTCTTAAATGTGTTGCTCTTGACGATATGGAGGCAAAATTTACATCTCCCACATGGAAAGGTTCCATGTGTTTTTTTTTTAAACAAGCCACCCATCTTTTGATGGTTCTGGCTCAAAATTGCTGTGAGTCAATCTATCTTTTAAATTTTTCCCCCTTCTATAGGTAATTGAAGGTGTCCTCGGTATAATGTCTTTTAATTGCTGATCTGCATTAGAATGGTCCAGTATGCATTGAGAATGTTTTTCACTTGTACTGCCTTCTCATCAAATGTCCCAATGACTCTACTTGTTTGTTCTTCTGTGTTCCTATTTCTAGGAGTCAAAAGTTGTGTTCTTTGGGAGCCAAGAGCTCGTTTATACGCTCTTTTCAAAACTTTGTTAGGATATCCTCTTGATCGTAATCTAATACGCAGCTCATCTGCCTTCTTTTGAAATTCCTCAATTGTAGAGCAGTTCCTGCGCATTCTTAGGTATTGCCCTGTTGGTATACCCTGCTTCAGTGGGAGAGGATGATAACTGTCCCACTGAAGCAGGGTATTCATAGCTGTCTCCTTCCTATGCACCGTGGTGTGAATGGAACCATCCACAAGGACCTGAGTCTTTAAATCCAAGAACTCTAATTGGGATCTATGGATAGTGCTGGTAAAGATACGGCCTAAGTCATTCTGATTAATCTGTTTGACAAATCTGTGAAAATTATCCTCACTGGAATTCCAAATAAAAAAAACGTTGTCTATATAACGGAGCCATAATAAAATATGACCAGTCCAAGACGACATCTCCTCACAAAACAAAAATTGGTCCTCCCACCAGCCGAGGTACAGATTCGCAAAACTGGGGGCGCATGGGCTTCCCATTGCTGTACCTCGCTGCTGGTGGCAGGACCGCCCCTCAAACAAAAAATAATTTCTTATAAGAACAGTTGAAGTACTAGCTGATTATGCTCGGCATATTGCATCCCCCTACTCCGTAAGGAAAACTCCAGTGCGTCCAGTCCCTTATCGTGAGGGATGGAGGAGTAGAGCGCTTCATACAGGGAAGCGGAGATGCACGGGGATCATACAGGGAAGCAGAGATGCACGGATTCATACAGGGAAGCAGAAATGCACAGGGTTCATACAGGGAAGCAGAGATGCACGGGGATCATTCAGGGAAGCAGAGATGCACGGGGTTCATACAGGGAAGCAGAGCTGCACGGCGTTCATACAGGGAAGCAGAAATGCACGGGGTTCATTCAGGGAAGTAGAAATGCACGGGGATCATACAGGGAAGCAGAGATGCACAGGGATCATATAGGGAAGCAGAAATGCATGGGGTTCATACAGGAAAGCAGAGATGCACGGGGTTCATACAGGGAAGCAGAGATGCACAGGGTTCAAAGAGTGGTGTTTATGTCAGCGTTCATTGCACAGCAGCTTTGAGAGAAAATCATGTCAGGAGGGACGTACAGGAGCACAGACATACAGGAGAAATTAAAATCATTAACCTGTCTAGAACCAAGGGTATACTGGAATACCGGTAACCGGGCGGTGAACGGAACGGCATACCTACTGAAATTGTTCAACATGCATCCCGTGCCAACGCCTGGGGGGTCCTCAATTCAGACCGGCTGTTTGCGGCGATTCCGGGTCATAGAGGTCTTTGGTAACCCTGATAATAAGGGCGATTGGGGCTTTCTAAGACAGCTCCGGTCACCCTGAAGGGATAGGAGTGAGGTGGCAGGGGTGCCACTCCTCCTATTGGTCTGTCGGGGGGGGGGGTGTTAAAGTTCAGTTCCCCCACTCTGCCCACCCACGGTAGTCCAGCCAGAGCGGGGGAACTGTGATATGAGTGGCGTCGGGGGTCCCTTACCAATTGCGAGCTGTGATCCTCCTCTGGGTGTGGCGGTAGGCAATCCTGCTGGTGACGTAAGCCAGGAGGGGAGTAGTGCATAACTACGTATCCCAGCATGCCCTTCGGCTATCAGAACATGCTAGGAGTTGTAGTTTTGCAAGATCTGGAGGGCTACAGTTTAGAGACCACTGCACAGTGGTCTCCAAACTGTGGTCCTTCAGATGTTGCTAGGCAACTGCTCACCTCCTGGCTACTGTCACCAGCAGAACGGGGAAACCGAACTTTAACACCCCTCCGATCTGCTATTGGTCGGTCATTTCTGACCTGTCTTGGACAGCCCCAATCACCCTTTTTTTCAGGTCACCAGAGAATCGCCGCAAATTGTCGGTCTGCATTGAGGACCCCCCTGACATTGGCACTGGATGCCTGCTGAACGATTTCAGCAGCCATCTCGTTCCATTCACCACCCAGTTACCGGTGTACCAGTGTGCCCTTTGCTCTAGATAGGTTAATGATTTCATCGAAAACCCCACTCGCAAAATTCTGCAAATGTAGATTTCATCTGGCGACCTGCCGCCAAAATCCGTTTTCTCCTCCTTCTTGATCTCTCCTGGATGACAATGTACATGCTACAGTGTTATTTCTCCTGTACGTCCCTCCTGACATGAATTTCTCTCAAAGCTGCTGTGCAATGAACGCTAACATGAAGACCACTGTAAAAATCCTGTGCATTTCTACATCCCTGTATGAACGCTGACATAGAAATGCACAGGGTTCATACAGTGAGGTTCATGTCCAGTACAAACCCCATGCAGTTCTATGTCCTCCATTTGGGGCTAATAAACACCCCATGAAAAAAAACAAAAAACAGCCAGTGCAGTTTTTCTTTCCCCTTGCAGCATGAGGAAACCTGTGTTATACACAGCACACTAATATAAATCATCCCCAGTCAATGCAGTATGCCCCCCCCCTTCACACATAAAGGTCATCCCCAGCCCATGCACTTTGTCATCCTCCTGTTCAGACAACACAGGTAGAGCTCAGGGAGGAGATGAGGGAGCCGTGTACATCCTCTCTCCCCTGCTCTGTCTTCTTTCTCCCATGCAGACCTGCGTCCTCCGAAGGCAGAGCAGGGGGAGGGGAGATGAGGGGGGGGTGTACCTGAGATGAGGGGGCATGTACCTGAGATGAGGGGGGGGGTGTACCTGAGATGAGGGGGCATGTACCTGAGATGAGGGGGGCGTGTACCTGAGATGAGGGGGCGTGTACCTGAGATGAGGGGGGCGTGTACCTGAGATGAGTGGGCATGTACCTGAGATGAGGGGGGCGTGTACCTGAGATGAGGGGGGCGTGTACCTGAGATGAGGGGGCGTGTACCTGACATGATGGAGGGGCGTGTACCTGAGATGATGGGGGCGTTTACCTGAGATGATGGGGGCGTGTACTTGAGATGAGGGGGGGCGTGTACCTGAGATGAGGGGGGGGGGGCGTGTACTTCCTCTCTCCCCTGCTCTGCCTTTGCTCTGCCCTCCCCCGAGCTCTGCCTTTGGAGAGCTGAGGGGAGAAGCAGAAGCAAGTCTGCATGGAGCGCAAATTTGCACCTCACACCGGCACCTACTGCACACAGGATCTCCATTGGCCCGGGCCTGACTGTAATAAAAAATCCTGCTGCTTATAAAAAATATATTAAGGAATTGAGTGATCAGCAGAGAGCTGGCACTAGGCACGGTTGGGAGGGCTCTGGTAGGGGATCAGGCAGGTAAGCCTCAACAACCCCTCTAAGGGGCTAACAGATGGTAGATATCAAAAACTAACAGGCAAAGTAATAGGTTCAATGTTCTGGCAGAATTCTTCGAGGGGATTTTCTGGGTTGACAATCCGTCTCAAAAACTCCCCGGTGTGCACTGTACAGTGGAATCCCATTGCGAGCTACTTGAAACTAGAGATGCGGCAAATTGTTCGTCGGCGAACAGTTCCCGGCGAACTTAGCATGTTTGCTTTCGCATCGCCGGACGAACATATATGAAGTTCGATTCGCCCCCTATACTTTAACATTGCGGTAAACTTTGACCCTGTGTGTCAGAGTCAGCAGACACATTACAGCCAACCAGCAGCAGTCCCTACATTCCAGACCCTCCTACCTCCTGCACGGATGCCATTTTACCTTCATTCGGCATGCTGCAGGCTTAGAAATTGGAGGGACAGAGAAGCTGCTCCTGCTGTAATAGGGAAAGCGATAGCTAGGTTGCTGCTAGGTGGTGTATTCAGGGTCCACTTTACTCCTAAAGCACTAGTCTAACATCTGCTTTAAGGACAGAACCCAAAAAAGCCCTTTTTAGGGCTCAAATATCAGGCCGTGTGTCTTGCAACAGCTGGAGGCACCCTGGTTGGGAGGGATAAAAGGGGTACTCCGGTGTAAAACTTAAGTTCCTTCAAGCAACTAACTACAGTATTAAAAGGGCTATAAGTTCAGTCCGTGTGTCTTGCAACAGCTGGAGGCACCCTGGTTGGGAGGGGACCGCTGGTTAAAAGGGGTACTCCAGTGTAAAACTTAAGTTCCTTCAAGCAACTAACTACAGTATTAAAAGGGCTATAAGTTCAGTCCATGTGTCTTGCAACTGCTGGAGGCACCCTCGTTGGGGACCTTAGCTTAAAAGGGGAACTCCGCTGGCAACCTTTTTTGCTTATTGTCACACTAGTGCAAATCACATTTGGTGTGACAGTTGTTCAAATAAATAAAAAAATACCTTTTTTGGCTGTGAAATAAAACCAGTGCTGCCTAAAGGGGGGCTCTAACTATGTGCTGCCTAATATGGGGGAATCTATTTGTTGCCTAAAGGGGGGCTCTAACTATGTGCTGCCTAAAGGGGAGCTCTAACTAAGTGCTGCCTAACATGGGGGAATTTATGAGCTGCCTAAAGGGAGGATCTAACTATGTGCTGCCTAAAGGGGGATCTATGTGCTGCCTAAAGGGAGGCCCTACCTATGTGCTGCCTAAAGGGGGGATCTAACTATGTGCTGCCTAATATGGGGGAATCTATGTGCTGCCTAAAGGGGGCTAAAGCACGTTATTCCAAAGAATTTAGGAATAATAGGTGATTTATGCCCTTTATGGATTAAAACCAGACTCTGCATCAACTATGTAATTTTCCATGGGAGTTTTGCCAGGGATCCCCCCTCAGCACGCCACAGTCCAGGTATTAGTCCCCTTGATACAACTTTTAAATCACTATTGTGGCCAGAAAGAGTCCCTGTGGGTTTTAAAATTCACCTGCCCATTGAAGTCAATGGCGGTTCGCCCGGTTCGCCGGTTCGCGAACATTTGCGGAAGTTCGCGTTCGCCGTTCGCGAACCGAAAATTTTATGTTTGTGACATCACTACTTGAAACTAAATGAACCTGGCCAAAGAGTATCCTTGCAATCAATCTATGGACCAGAAAGATAATATTAAAATAGAGTTATGCAGAATAGGACACATAGAAAGGCAATTTCTAATGTGACATGGACTGAAGAAGTTGTCTCTGTAAAGGAGGCGCAGATGTCCTCCCCTTATTGCTTTATTACCTCCCAGGCAGCATGCAGCATTCGGCCCTTTAAAAGTAGCGCAGTGGCTGCCTGGAAGAAGAGTGGGACATCACGTCAGCGATGATGTGCGACGTGGTCTCGGCAGGCCGGCAAAGAGAAGCGCACGGGAAGCGCCCAACTCAGTCTGCTTCATTGCAGAATCTTGAGCTGCCCGGTAAGTGGGGGGCCCGCACCTGCCATTTTTTTAACCCTAAATCTCCCCCTGCATCATACAGGTCCTGGTTGTCAGTCACTAAAAAACAGGGATCTTCACACACAACATAATGGCAGAAACTGCTCTGTACCTTATGAATGCTGGAGGGAGTGATCTCTTTGAGAACCTGTGGTGATGTCATGATCATGTGACTTGTGGGGGGGGGGGGCTAAAGATCCCGAGGCAGCCAGGAGAGTACAGTGTTCCCTCAACATACGATGGTAATTCGTGTACATACATTACATTACTTATCCTATACTGATCCTGAGTTATATCCTGTATTATACCCTAGAGCTGCACTTACTATTCTGCTGGTGAGGTCACTGTGTACATACATTACATTACTTATCCTGTACTGATCCTGAGTTATATCCTGTATTATACCCCAGAGATGCACTCACTATTCTGCTGGTGAGGTCACTGTGTACATACATTACATTACTTATCCTGTACTGATCCTGAGTTATATCCTGTATTATACCCCAGAGCTGCACTCACTATTCTGCTGATGAGGTCACTGTGTACATGCAAAAGGAGCTAGCTACAGCTCTGCTAGGAGTGCCAGCTGGCGACACGAGTTGGGAAACACTGGTGTAGATGATGATATCAGAAATGCTAGGGGGTAATGGAGAGATATCCCATATATTGCTATGTGCAGTATCTGCTGACAATAGTTACATAGTTAGTACGGTCGAAAAAAGACATATGTCCATCAAGTTCAACCAGGGAATTAAGGGGTAGGGGTGTGGCGCGATATTGGGGAAGGGATGAGATTTTATATTTCTTCATAAGCATTAATCTTATTTTGTTCCAGGAATGTATCTAATCCTGTTTTAAAGCTGTTAATTGTTCCTGCTGTGACCAGTTCCTGAGGTAGACCGTTCCATAAATTCACAGTCCTCACGGTAAAGAAGGCGTGTCGCCCCTTGAGACTAAACTTTTTTTTCTCCAGACGGAGGGAGTGCCCCCTCGTCCTTTGGGGGGGTTTAACCTGGAATAGTTTTTCTCCATATTTTTTGTATGGGCCATTAATATACTTATATACGTTTATCATATCCCCCCTTAAACGTCTCTTCTCAAGACTAAACAATTGTAACTCCTTTAATCGCTCCTCATAGCTAAGATGTTCCATGCCCCATATTAGTTTAGTCGCGCGTCTCTGCACCCTTTCCAACTCCGCAGTGTCCCTTTTATGGACAGGTGACCAAAACTGAACAGCATATTCCAGGTGAGGCCGTACCAATGCTTTATAAAGGGGGAGTATTATGTCTCTGTCCCTTGAGTCCATGCCTCTTTTGATACATGACAATATCCTGCCGGCTTTGGAAGCAGCAGCCTGACATTGCATGCTATTCTGTAGTCTGTGATCTACAAGTACACCCAGATCCTTCTCTACCAGTGACTCTGCCAGTTTAATCCCCCCTAAGACATACGATGCATGCAGCTTTCCCCTCCTACGATACATGTGATATTTCTGCTAATCACCTGCCCTCATTTTTGCATAAATGTGACCTGTTTTTACTAAGTAGCTCACTAAAATGTATGGATATAATCATCACTCAGCTCCCCAGAGTCGTTCTCCGTTGGATTTAAGCCAAGAAATAATTGATGTGATTTATAAGCCGCAGTTGTGGAATCTTTTCTTATTCATTAGAATCTCTAGACAATAACCTGAATTAGCTACTTAAGGGTCTCATAAAATCCAGCATTTCTTAAAGGGGTAATCCGATGGGAATGTATTATTTTTTTTTATTTAACTGGTGCCAGAAAGTTAAAGCGCAACTGTCATGTAACTGTCTCCCATTAAAAGAGTTGTCTGGTAAAAAATAACTTATCCCCTATCCAATAGGGGATAAGTTATAGATCGCGGGGGGGGCCGAGCGCTGGGACCACATACATCTCCTGCATAGAGTCCCGGCAGTTGGCTAGAAGGAGGCGTGCCGACCCCTGCATAGAGATACATGGAGGGGGTGTGCGGGCCGTGGCTTCCTGCGGGATTGGACGCCAGCTTCCGGCAAACTGCTGGGGCCCTGTTCAGGAGATCGCGGGGGTCCCAGCGCTCGGACCCCCCGCAATCTATAACTTATCCCCTATCCTTGGATAGGGAATAAGTTATTTTTCACTAGACTACTCTTTAAACTATTCCCAGCTGTTAACAATGACAA
Organism: Hyla sarda; assembly: GCF_029499605.1. NCBI lineage: Eukaryota > Metazoa > Chordata > Amphibia > Anura > Hylidae > Hyla > Hyla sarda. The sequence continues at coordinate 461,017,350 of NC_079190.1, forward strand.
TGTAGGAATAGATTTTGCTGCTTTTTAGCAGCATTAATCAGGCTAAAAATGCTTTATTCAGTAGTCAGCAACAGTTGGATAGGTGTGGCTATGCCCTGCGTCTGCCACACCTGTCCCCTGTATGTAAGCACTGGGATCACTGTGTGATTGACACACAGGTTCCAGCGCACGCGCACCTGATTATTCTTACGTGCATGCGGCGAGTTTTCAGATCAAGCGCTCGCTCCCCAGTGTGCCTCCATAATGCTAGAGGCAGAGGATGAGCAAGCTCTCTGCCTCTAGCTATTGCAGTGCCTTCCCAAAGACAGGAGTACAGGCAAGTTGTGTGTGTGCAGAGGGAGGTCTTAAAACTCGCTGCCCGCATGTAAGAATGATCAGTGGCACGTGCGCTGGGACCCATGTGTCAATCACACAGTGGTCTCAGCGCTGACATAGAGGGGATAGGCGTGGCGGCCGCGGGTCATAGCCACGCCTATTCGACTGTTGCTGACTACTGAATACTGAATAAAGCATTTTTAGCCTGATTAATGCTGCTAAAAAGCAGCAAATCTATGCCTAAATTGTCATTGTAAACAGCTCTGTCACTATAAATTGGGTTCATGTCTGTCCTTGCATGTGTATGTCGGTATCCCATTTGTACAGTTTAGTGATGTATACATATGCCATATATATCATGTGATGAGAACCCTGCTTTACATATATATATGAGGATCTAATATGAAGTTGGGATATAAGGTTGGGATGTCAGGACGAGATGTGAGGTTGGGATATGAGGACAGGATATGAGGATGGGATATGAAGATGGGATATAGGGTTGGGGTATAAAGTTAGGATATTAGGATGGAATATGGGATCGGGATATGAGGACAGGACATGAGGGTGGCATATGGGGACAGGATATGAGAACAGAATATGAGGTCGGGATGTAAGGACTGGAAGTGGGAATGGAATATATGGTGAGGATATGAGGTTAGAATATGAGAATGGGATATGGGGTTGAGATAGGAGGTCGGGATTTGAGGATGGGATATAAGGTCAGTGTCAGGATTTGGCAGGCAGGAGGTGGATCCTCTGTGCCAGAGAGGGATTGGCGTGGACCGTGTCGGTGGACCGGTTCTAAGTTGCTACTGGTTTTCACCAGAGCCCGCCGCAAAGCGGGATGGTCTTGCAGCGGCGGTAGCAACCAGGTCGTATGCACCGGCAACGGCTCAACCTCTCTGACTGCTGAGATAGGCGCGGTACAAGGGATTAGACAAGAGCAGAGTCGGACGTAGCAGAAGGTCAGGGCAGGCAGCAAGGATCGTAGTCAGGGGCAACGGCAAGAGGTCTGGAACACTGGCTAGGAATACACAAGGAACGCTTTCACTGGCACAATGGCAACAAGATCCAGCAAGGAAGTGCAGGGGAAGTGAGGTAATATAGGGAAGTGCACAGGTGAACATACTAATTAAAAGCCATGCGCCAATCAGTGGCGCACCGGCCCTTTAAATCGCAAAGAACCGGCGCGCGCGCGCCCTAGGGAGCGGGGCCGCGCGCGCCGGGACAGCACAGATGGGGAGCGGGTCTGGTAAGCGCGTTGGGATGCGCATCGCGAGCGGGCGCGTCCCGCATCGCGAATCGCATCCCGGCTAGGGACATTATCACAGCGCACCCGGTCAGCAGGTCTGACCGGGGCGCTGCGAGTAGGAGAACGATGTGAGCGCTCCGGAGAGGAGCGGGGACCCGAAGCGCTCGGCGTAACAGTCAGGATATTTGGTTGGAATATGAGGACAGGATAAGAAAGACGGGATATAAAGTTGAAATGAGGGTCTGGATATGTGAACGGGATATGAATACAGGATATAAGGTCGGGATATGAGAACAAATAATTTCCAAATGCCGAGATATTTCGGTGAAATTTGGTGCACATGTTGCTTGAATGTCAACTAAATATATAAGATAGTAAAATTAACCCTAACCCACCTCTATTTATGGAACTTCCGGTACCTTACCCCACAAGCTCTGCTCTGCATTTCCTCTTGAGTGTGTTTTGATCCAGTTTGCAAGCCGTACCCCACAAATAAATTACCCCTAGAGTGGGTTAGGGTCAAATATTATGAAACACCATCCATGGGCTAAGCCCAGGGCCGCAAACCCCTTATTTAATTCTCACCCCTAAAACATAACTTTTATTAAGAAACATTAAGAGAATCAATATTATGAATCACACTTTAAAATCCCATCCCCTGTGTGCAATGATTTTTTGCAAATATCATAGAAAAAGATCACTACAGTGATGTCTAAATAATTACACTAATATATATTAATGGTCTAGTTGTCTGCAGCTCCACTGAGCCTACAATCACACTGAGCTGAATTGATAAAACACCAACTATGCTCCCTCTACATGTTTTGTTATAACAGTAATGTTTTCAGGAGGAAAAATGGGCATCAACAAACCAAATCCCACCCCTACTCCAAAATGTACCTGTAGCAACAACTCTAACAATCATTAAGTTCCTCCTTACCAATAATTACCTTGCTATTCAACTTCCTTCCATTCCATTTTCAACCAATCTGCAAGGAAAAAACAGACTGCATCATCTTCTGATGCCCTCTGACTTGTATAAACAGTGCTGTATTGAAATGCTACATCACCAGCGCATGCACCGCCATGCTCCCTGCAAGAAAAGCCCCTTCTATTTTCATCTCTATTTTGGTTCAAGGCCAAAAACACAATTTTTAGCTGATACACCCACATCACAGGTCCTTCAACCCCAATCTCTTCATCACAGCTCAGTCCCACCTGAGGACGGAAGTTGAGGTTGGGATGTGAGTTTTGGATAAAAGAACCGGATATGAAGATGGCATATTAAGTCGGGATATTAGGAGTGCCTTTGTTGCCTTTTCTTTCCCACAAGGTTTAGGTAGGAAGACCGGGAAGCACACACAGCTAAAACACCCAAAAATGGCTAAGAGCAAAACATTGGACTATTCTGATATGGTCTTTTATGAGCTCTCATCTAAATCCTATTGAACATCTGTGGAAGGAGCTGAACCCTGCAGTCTAGAGAAGACACCTTCACCCCTGAGACAGCTGGAGCAAGATCGTATGAGGAGTGGAGCCAAGATACCTGCAGTCTGGAGAAGACACCTTCACACCTGAGACAGCTGGAACAGTATCTTATGAGGAGTGGACCAAGATACCTGCAGTCTGGAGAAGACACCTTCACACCTGAGACAGCTGGAACAGTATCTTATAAGGAGTGGGCCAAGATACCTGCAGTCTAGAGAAGACACCTCCACACCTGAGACAGCTGGAACAGTATCTTATGAGGAGTGGACCAAGATACCTGCAGTCTGGAGAAGACACCTCCACACCTGAGACAGCTGGAACAGTATCTTATGAGGAGTGGGCCAAGATACCTGCAGTCTGGAGAAGACACCTTCACACCTGAGACAGCTGGAACAGTATCTTATGAGGAGTGGACCAAGATACCTGCAGTCTGGAGAAGACACTAGAGATGAGCGAACTTACAGCAAATTCGATTTGTCACGAACTTCTCGGCTCGGCAGTTGATGACTTATCCTGCGTAAATTAGTTCAGCCTTCAGGTGCTCCGGTGGGCTGGAAAAAGTGGATACATTCCTAGGAAAGAGTCTCCTAGGACTGTATCCACCTTTTCCAGCCCACCGGAGCACCTGAAAGCTGAACTAATTTATGCAGGATAAGTCATCAACTGCCGAGCCGAGAAGTTCGTGACAAATCAAATTTACTGGAAGTTTGCTCATCTCTAGAAGACACCTTCACACCTGAGACAGCTGGAGCAGTATCTTATGATACCCCCCCCACTCTAGTAAAATATATACAGGAAGGGATCAGGGCTTCGTTAGCAGAAGAGAGAGAAAGACAAAGCCTGGGCCATGGATCTGCAATCTGCAAGTTTGTTAGTCTCTTGTAGAGAATCCACACCGTCAAAGATAGTTAAACAAAGGTTTTCCTCATCTCTGACCACCCAAAAAGAGCTGGACAGCTATTACCTATGTGAATATGAGTGCTCCTAGTACTATATGCCCACAGTGCTGCTTCCTAAATGTAATTTCCCCTCCCACCTCCCTTCCATCTGCAGGCTTGTCATCATCATCATCTTTGGTAGTTTAATGTTCAGTGTAACCCCCACCTTGCTGTGCAGCTGCAGTTTTTTTCTTTTAGCTCACAAATCACTTTGCTAACCTAGTGCATTAATAACCATCTCCTCCACCCAACATGCCTTTTTTTGTAGTGTAAATAATCAGCATGGTGTTGTGGAGAGGAGTAAGTGCTGTCTTGTGTTTGGCCAGACAAGTAAGAGAGAGGAAGTACCTGTGTGAGTACCACTGGCAAACAACTCAGGTCTTGTCCTAACCCCTGAAATGGAGAAGTAGGGGATAGCTGGATCCTTCCTGGCCATTCATTTTAGGCTTAGTGTTAGCCCTGGAGATGCTTATCTATAGTGTAGAGTCCATCTTAAAGGAGAACTGTACTGAAAATTATTCCTTATCCTCTGTGCCCGGGCTGCAAAAACAAAAAAAAAACTTCAACTCACCTTCCGACGTTCCCTCGTTGCACTGATATCAGTGTCCCAGTCCTCCGGTGCCGGTCTTCTTCCCCTTCATGGGGGATGGTGAGTCATACTGCGCTCAGCATATCGCCGGCCGCAGCAATGTCTCTCCTTGGCTGGTGAGATGCTTAGCGTAGTGTCATGTAACAGGCCCAGGTAGAAGGGCGAAGGTGGGGCCCAGGCCCATTATAACACTGCGCTCAGCCTATCAACGGCCAAGGTGGGACATCACTGTGGCCGGCGATACATTGAGCACAGTATGAGTCACCGTCCCTCAAGAAGCGGAAGAAAACCAGCGCCGAAGGACCAGGACATCGATATTGGTGCAACGGGGGAATGTTGGAAGATCAGTTAAAGTTTGTTTTGTAGTTTTTGCAGCACAGACACAGAGGAAATGGAAAAAAATTCAGTACAGTTCTCCTTTAAAATTAGGTATCCTTACCATGGCGGGATGATACAAGTTATTTGGCCAAAGAAGAAGCTAAGAATCTCTCTTTTTCTCTATACCAGTATTGTCATTTAAAAGGCTTCATATATATATATATATATATATATATATATATATATATATATATATATATATACACAAGGTTGGCCATTTATATGGATACACCTTAATAAAATGGGAATGGTATGTGATATTAATTTCCTGTTTGTGGCACATTAGTATATGTGAGGGGGGAAACTTTTCAAGATGGGTGGTGACCATGGCGGCCATTTTGAAGTCGGTCATTTTGAATCCAACTTTTGTTTTTTCAATAGGAAGAGGGTAATGTGACACATTAAACGTATTGGGAATTTCACAAGAAAAACAATGATGTGCTTGGTTTTAACTTAACTTTATTTTTTCATGAGTTATTTACAAGTTTCTGACCACTTATAAAATGTGTTCAATGTGCTGCCCATTGTGTTGGATTGTCAATGCAACCCTCTTCTCCCACTCTTCACACACTAATAGCAACACCACAGGAGAAATGCTAGCACAGGCTTCCAGTATCCGTAGTTTCAGGTGCTGCACATCTCAAAAATTGATGGTATGGTGTGGTATATGGGGTACAAAGATAGTGGGGCCATTCTTCATCAATGGAAACCTCAAGGCCATTGGATATGCAAAATTGCTACATGATGATGTGTTTCCCTCTTTATGCACTGAAGCTGGCACGTTCCCTAAGTTTTTCCAGCAAGATGGTGCACCACCACATTATGGGTGTCAGGTCCGAGCATTCCTAGATGAACAGTTTCCTGGAAAGTGCATTGGTCATCGTGGGCCAGTTGAATGGCCCCCAAGGTCTCCCGATCTGACCCCCTTAAACTTCTATCTTTGGGGTCATCTGAAGGCAATTGTCTATGCTGTGAAGATACGAGATGTGCAGCACCTGAAACTACGGATGCTGGAAGCCTGTGCTAGCATTTCTCCTGCGGTGTTGCTATCAGTGTGTGAAGAGGGGGAGAAGAGGGTTGCATTGACAATCCAACACAATGGGCAGCACATTGAACACATTTTATAAGTGGTCAGAAACTTGTAAATAACTCATGAAAGAATAAAGTTATGTTAAAACCAAGCACATCATTGTTTTTCTTGTGAAATTCCCAATAAGTTTGATGTGTCACATGACCTTCTTCCTATTGAAAAAACAAAAGTTGGATTCACAATGGCCGACTTCAAAATGGCCACCATGGTCACCACCCATCTTGAAAAGTTTCCCCCCTCAAATATACTAATGTGCCACAAACAGGAAGTTAATATCACTGACCATTCCCATTTTATTAAGGTCTATCCATATAAATGGCCCACCCGTTATATATATATATATATATATATATATATATATATATATATATCTTAGTGCTACCAATGTGTTGCTTTAATTTTTCTATTCAGCCGCAGCACGCACCAGTATACTTATATCTATAGTAGCTGTGTTGGATGTGTTAACTTTTTTTTGTTTCTTTCATTGTCATGGCATAGCAGAAGAATTGAAGAAGAAGTGCTATCCTGTGATTAGCCAGACAAGAAAGGGAGAGGAAATCCAGTTCTTGTCCTACCTGCTGAAATGGAGCAATGTGCTCCATGGAGGAGACTCTCAGGGGCTCAGTAATAGCAATGAGAGCATAGGGTGTTATTGTAGCAAAACTATGCAGGTTTATCTTTAAAAAGTAAAGGCGACTATATATGACAAGGTTCACGTTTTATCGATTTATGCACAAAGTAATAGCAAGTACAAGTGAAACAATCAATCCCATTTAAAGTAGATACGAAAATGGGAAATGCAAACTAGATTTGTAAAAGAAAATTAGATTTGTATGTTTCCATAATATAATGTCCAAGACTGTCACATGAGTCTTTCTGTAATAAAATGTTTGCCATCTGCTGATTCATTCATTCATATTTCGTCATTACAGTAAAGTGAGGCACCATTGGCTTGTGGGGAGGTCTGTTTTGACACTTCTGTGCCTCAATAAATTGTTTTAAGGAGACTCTAGGTAAAGCTGCAATTTAGGCTTCAAACACATTGGAGTCTGTATGGTAGAAGAACTGCAATTACATGTGACAGCCAGTGTTTGTATAGTCCTGCTAGTGTGGAGGAAAGCCACTGTAAACCAATTCACTATGTAATCAAGTGTTATTACAATCAATAGAATCAGACATTACTCGCTCAGGGAAAAGGGGCTGTTTTGGCATATACTGAGCAGAAAACATCAGATTTCTGCTATAATGGAATTATTATTCACCATACAATAAATGCATTTTCCAGTCTTGTACCCTACAGGGTAGGCCAGGAGACATTGTAGGTCCTAATCCTTTTGTTACTTGTTATAAACTGTGTAGGACTCCTCTCTGAAGGGATTGTATTATACATTAGGAAAGGGCTGGGAAAGAAAATACAAGGCTATTATATCCTGGGGGACTAAATGAGACACCATAATAGGAGGCCCATTTCAATCTTAGCTATGTGGCCCCTTTTCTTCTAAGTATGTCACTGAATACAGGTGTTATTGAGAACCTTTGATATGGAGCATAATAGGGGTGGAATAACACACTGCAGAGTTTCTTGTCTGGGAGTAGAGATCAATGCAGACCTAGAACTAGCCTCACCCACTGTTCCTACCTATTTTGATAAAACATGCTAAACGGTGACCCCAAACGGGGTGACGGTCCCCATGCTCAACAAGAAGTGTCAAACAAAGAAGGCCAAAAACAGGCAAAAACTGTACCAAATCAATAGATAAGGAGTTAAAAGGAGCAAGCCAAAGGGTCCAACCAAGAGGGCAGCACAGTACAAATTCAAAGACAAAACAGAGTAAGGGCAGACAAAGGTCAATTTAGGGAATGGCAAAGTATGAAGTCAGCAGGCAGGAGCAAAGTCAGAGATCCAGCAAAGAGCAAGGAGCAGCTGAGCAGTTTAAATATCCTGTCGCCACCTCCTGATAGGCTGGGCCAGAGGCCTCATAGAATGATAAACAGCCCTGCAGAGCTGTCATCAGAACAAACAGACATGCTGGCAACCAGGGTGTTAGAGTGGCGCTCCGGCCGGACTCTCTGGCCATGAGCGCTCCCTGTCCCCGCTGCTGGCGGGGCTGAGATTTGCATCGCAGGACGCGTCCGCATGCGAGTCTCAGCCCGTCACTCAACTTCTTGTGTCTCTGCTTCCTGGTGTCCCCGCAACTCCGGCGTGCATGCCTTCGCCCCCTAGGGTGCGCACGCACCGGAGCTCTGTTTCTTAAAGGGCCAGAACCAATTAATTAAAGTGTCTCCACCTGTCCCTTGTCCATAAGTATCTGCTCCTCCCTGTTCCCTGTGCCGGATATTTGGTTGTCTAGCCTTAGGGAAGTCCTGTTTCCCAGAGTCTGTGTATCTGTTTCTAGTTCCGTCCTATCCTGTACCTGTGTTTCAGCCCTGTTCTTCTGCCATTCCGCCACATCCTGCCAGCCACGTTCTGCCAGTCGCTGTCAGTGCCACGTCACCCCCCAGCTACCTGTGTGGACGAGTCGTGCCAGGGGTAGCGACCTTGGTGCCACCTGCTGCAGCAAGACCATCCCGCTTTACAGCGGGCTATGGTGAAAACCAGTGGCACCTTAGACCCCACTCCCTTGCACGGCTCAAGTCTCCTTCCACACAGGCCCAGAGGATCCACCACCTGCTGTCCGCCTGCCGTGATTCCTAACACAGGGAAAGAAGTGGAGGGCTCCCCTGTGGAAATAAAATGCAGTGTGTGAACCCACTAATGCACATGACAATTGGCTCTAATGTGTACAAAGCCATAATACAGTACAAATAGAAGTTTATAGACATATATTGTACTTCTGATTTCCTTTTCCATGTTAATTGGATGCTATATGTTATAGGCATATGCACAATACAGTGGTGCGTGGAATGTCTTTGGCTCCATAATATGCAACAGTGGGGGGGGCATGACTATCACACTTATATGATTGCAAAGTGTAATAGTGATATTGCAGGCATTGTATTCCTACAGTATTTTGCATGAAATTGCCAGATACTGAAGTCAGGACTGTATTACATATTCTATAGTCTGCTCTTGGGTTTTTATGCTTAATGTGCATTATGTTGCACTTATCTACATTAAATTTCAGTGTCCAGAGTTCTAATCAGTTTGCCCAAATCCTTTTCCGTTTGGCATACCCCTCCAGGAACATCAACCCTTTTACAAATATTTGTCATAAGCAAAAAGACCAAAACCGAACCATTGAGACCTTCTGCACTATCACTAGTGTTGAGCGGCATAGGCCACATTCGAATTCGCGATATTTCGCGAATATATGGACGAATATTCATCATATATTCGCTAAATTCGCATATTCGTAATATTCGCGTAATATGTTTGCATATGCGAAAATTCACATATGCAAAAATTTGCATAAACGAAAATTTGCATACGTGAAAATTCGCATATGCGAAAAGTAGCATAAGCAGAAATTCACATATGCGAAAATTACCATATGTTAATTTTCACATTTGCGAAAATTCGTACACCAGTCTCACACAGTAGTATTAAAGCCTTCTTTACACCACACAAGCTGGAAGCAGAGAGGGATGATCAATGTGTACTGTAAAAAAAAAAAAAAATATTCGGAATTGCGAATATATAGTGCTATATTCGCGAATATTCGCGAATAAAATTTGCATTGCGAATATTCGCGAGCAACACTAACTATCACTGATAAATATATTTAAAAAAATTGGTCCCAGTACAGATCCCTGAGGTCCCCACTGGTAACAATACATTGTTCAAAATATTCTTCATTGACTACAACCCTCTGTTGTCTGTCCTTCAGCCACTGCCTAATCCATTCAACAATATGGGAGTCCAAGCTCAAAGACTGCAGTTTATTGATAAGTCTTCTATGTGGTACAATATCAGAAGCCTAACTAAAATCTAGATAAGCGATGTCTACTGCACCTCCGCCATCTATTATTTTAGTTACCCAGTCAAAAAAAGCAATAAGATTAGTTTGTCATGATTTCCCTGAAGTAAGCCCATGCTGTTTTTAATCTTGCAATCAATGTGTGTCATGACCGACTGGGGGGACAGGGAGAGTGAGCCCTAAACTGACCCTAAAAACATTCAACCTGCCAACTTGTCAATCCACCCTAAATGGTGGATCGACAACTTGGAGATGGTCCCTAACTGAGCTATACTGCAGTGGCGTAAAAACAAATAATAAACATAGTCGGTCACAGGCCAGAAACAGAACAAGAAAAATACCAGACAACCAGATATACCAGACAGAATATAAACTCACAAACAGGGCAGAATATTGTGTATTAACAAACAGTTCATAAACCAGAATCCAGGAAAACGGCTGACATTATAAAATGAACAAGACTAGGCATGGAACAAGTATACAGAAGAATCCAAGAGATGCAGGGAATGAACGGAAGAACTGAATGCAAAAACACCAAACTGATAAGGACACCCACGCCGAGCGCTCCAGGTCCCGCTGCCCCCCCTGAGCGCTCACGGCGTTCCTCTGTCTGCAGCGCTCCGGTCGACATTGCTAACCGCGAGCGCTGCTCTCTGGTCCCCGGAGGGGACGCGATCCAGGGCACGGCTCGTGTCCGCCCTCGGGTCGCGCCCCATCTCACTCACCTCTCGCCCCCGTTTGCTTCCTCCCGGCGCGTGCGGCCCCACTCCTTAAGGTGCGCGCGCGCCGACTTGCTTAAATTTAAAGGGCCCGTGCACCACTAATTGGTGCCTGGCCCAATCACTTCCTATCACTCCCTAACCTATAAAAACCCACTTCCCCTTCCTCTCCTTGCCGGATCTTGTTGTCTTGTGCCCTGAGAAAGCGTTTAGTGTGTCCCAAGCCTGTGTACCTTGACCTTCTGCTGTTGCCCCTGACTACGAACCTCGCTGCCTGCCCTGACCTTCTGCTACATCTGACCTCGCCTCTGTCTAGTCCTTGTGTACCGCGCCAGTCTCAGCTGCCAGAGAGGTCGAGTCGCTACTGGGGAACACGACCTGGTAGTTACTGCCACAGCAAGTCCATCCTGCTTTGCGGCGGGCTCTGGTGAACACCAGTAACTGCTTAGAACCGATTCCCCAGTACGGCCCGCGTCATCGCCTCTCTGGTACAGAGGATCCACCTCCAGTGTCTTCGCCAGCCGCTAGTCCGGACCCTGTTCGGTCTTTGCAACGCCCCTGCAGTCTTCCAAGACTTTGTCAATGAGATCTTCCGGGACTTGTTGTATACCTGCGTGGTGGTCTATCTCGATGACATTCTAATCTTCTCCTCCAACCTAGAGGAACACCGCCTCCATGTTCGCCAAGTGCTCCAGCGCCTCCGAGTTAACTATCTCTACGCCAAAATTAAAAAATGCCTCTTTGAACATACCTGTCTTCCTTTCCTAGGATATCTGGTCTCAGGACAGGGCCTTCAAATGGACCCCGATAAGCTCTCCGCAGTCTTGGATTGGCCACGCCCCTCTGGACTTCGCTCTATCCAGCGCTTCCTCGGATTCGCTAATTACTACCGTCAGTTTATCCCTCACTTCTCCACTATCGTGGCTCCCATTGTGGCTCTGACCAAGAAAGATGCGAATCCGAGATCCTGGCCTCCCCAAGCGGAAGAAGCTTTTACTCGCCTTAAGGCCGCCTTCACCTCCGCACCAGTCTTGACTAGGCCTGATCCACTGAAGCCATTCTTCCTCGAGGTGGACGCCTCTTCAGTAGGAGCCGGGGCGGTTCTTCTTCAGAAAATGCTAAAAGAAAAAACGTCACTTGCGTTTTTTTCTCAAAAACATTTTCTCCTCCTGAAAAAAATTACGCTATTGGTGACCGAGAATTGCTGGCCATTAAAATGGCACTCGAGGAGTGGAGGCATCTCCTGGAAGGGTCTCTCCACCCGATCACCATCTACACTGACCACAAAAATCTGTCATACCTACAGTCCGCTCAGCGCTTAAATCCTCACCAGGCCAGGTGGTCATTGTTCTTCGCTCGCTTTAATTTCCAGATACATTTTCGTCCTGCAGACAAGAATGTCAGGGCGGATGCCCTATCTCGTTCCACTGATGCAAAGGAGGCAGAAACCTCTCCCCAACACATCGTTCCCCCTGAGTGTCTGATCTCTGCTGCTCCGGCTTCCCTGGCACCAGTTCCTCCAGGAAAAACCTTTGTCCCTCCACGTCTTCGCCTCTGGACTCTCAAATGGGGTCACTCCTCCCACTTGGCGGGTCACGCTGGAATCAAGAAATCCACTCAGTTGATTGCCAGACACTATTGGTGGCCTTCCCTTGAAAAAGATGTAACTGACTTCGTACGCTCCTGTACTGTCTGCGCACGTGCTAAAATTCCTCGCCAAAGGCCCGCGGGTCTTCTTCTTCCTCTGCCAGTTCCCGAACAGCCTTGGTCACACATAGCAATGGACTTCGTCACTAACCTTCCTGTATCCCATGGCAAGACTGTCATTTGGGTGGTCTTAACCGCTTTTCCCCCATGGTCACCGTTCCTGCTCCTGTCTCGGGCTCCTCTGACGTCTTCTCGGTTAAAAGAAATTCTCACTTCAAAGATTGTCGGAGGTAAAAAAAAAATTCTTGTTGATTGGGAGAATTGTGGCCCCGAGGAGAGGTCTTGGGAGCCAGAGGACAATATTCTAGACAAAGAACTCATCTACAGATTCCCCGGTTCCAAGAAGAGGGGGAGACCCAAGGGGGGGGGTACTGTCACGCCGAGCGCTAGGGGACGCGATCCGGGGCACGGCTCGTGTCCGCCCTCGGGTCGCGCCCCGTCTCACTCACCTCTCGCCCCCGTTTGCTTCCTCCCGGCGTGCGCGGCCCCGCTCCTTAGGGCGCGCGTGCGCCAACTTGCTTAAATTTAAAGGGCCAGTGCACCACTAATTGGTGCCTGGCCCAATCACTTCCTATCACTCCCTAACTTATAAAAACCCACTTCCCCTTCCTCTCCTTGCCGGATCTTGTTGCCTTGTGCCCTGAGAAAGCGTTTAGTGTGTCCCAAGCCTGTGTACCTTGACCTTCTGCTGTTGCCCCTGACTACGAACCTCGCTGCCTGCCCTGACCTTCTGCTACGTCTGACCTCGCCTCTGTCTAGTCCTTGTGTACCGCACCAGTCTCAGCTGCCAGAGAGGTCGAGTCGCTACTGGGGAACACGACCTGGTAGTTACTGCCGCAGCAAGTCCATCCTGCTTTGCGGCGGGCTCTGGTGAACACCAGTAACTGCTTAGAACCGATTCCCCAGTACGGACCGCGTCATCGCCTCTCTGGTACAGAGGATCCACCTCCAGTGTCTTCGCCAGCCGCTAGTCCGGACCCTGACAAGTAGACAGCATATTAAAGCCAAATAGACTACTAGCCAGTGGGCACACTCCATCTTGCGATCAGGATGCTGACCCAGTAGGAAACAGAAATATAATACACTAGACTAGAACCGGATGAGTCTGAATAGACTCCAGGATACCAAACAGGAATTATTACACACTAGACTAACACGGTGTGAACACAGACTAAGCAGAAGGAACATATATAATCCTAAAAAACGATAGATGTCCTTTAAAACCAAGCAGACCAAAAGAATATATAAACATGACTATTTAACCATTGCTAAAACTCAGATAATATCACAAGATAAATACAAGCAGACATGCAAGTGTATTGCACAAATAACCAAAAAAGAATGCAGGAGAACTCTGGTTAAAATAACCCCACCCAAGTTATAATTGGTTCAGAGCTTTTACCATTCCCAATCCAGGGAGAATAGCAAACTGCTCAGTACATCCTAGTATGAATACATCCTAAACAGAAAAAAATAAAAAATAAAAAAAATAAACGGACATTACAATGTGATTTTAGATGTTCCACAATCCTATCCTTTAGTAGGGTTTTCATTAATTTCCCCACTATTGATGTCAGGCTTACTGGCCTATAGTTGCCTGATTCTTCCCTACTACCTTTTAAGTGAATGGGCACAACATTTTCTAATTTCCAATCTTCTGGGTTGACTCCTGTTACCAGTGATTGGTTATGGAACTCTCTGCTAGAGGAAGTGGTCATGGTAAACTCAATAAAAGCGATCAGAAGGGGCCTGGATGTGTTTCTGGAGAGTAATAACATTACAAATTATGGATAGCAGATTTATAAGGACAGAACGCTGATCCAGCAATATATTCTGATGCCTTATTAGAGTGGGGAAGGAATTTTCCCCCCTGGTACGGGGCAATTTGCATCATCCTCTGGATAAACACAGTAGGGACACAATAGGGATATAGGTTGAACTTGATTGACTCTGGTCTTTTTTCTACCTTAAAGGAGTAGTGCAGTGAAAAATAACTTATCCCCCTGCCGGAAGGGGCCTTCTGACCGCCACAGGAAGCTGCAGCTGACACGCCCCCTCCATGTTTCTCTATGGGTTACATGGAGGGGACCTGTCAGATGCCGCTCTGTGCGGGGGTCAGTACACCCCCTTCCAGCAGACTGCCGATGCCCCATTCAGGAGATCACAGGGGTTCACAGCGGTCGGACCCCCTGCGATCTATAACTTATCCTTATGCCCTATCCTTCGAATAGAGGATAAGTAATATTTCACTACACTACTCATTTAAGAACTATGTAACTATATGTAAAACTCAAAACCTGAACCAACACAGAGATAATTATATAATTGAAAGTTTTTTTTAATTTTTTTCTGAAGTTTGGGCCATGGTTTTGGTAAAATTACTGACCAAAATTCAGAGAAAATAAAAGCTCACAATACTGTATGTGTACATAGTTTTAAAGTGGATAGGTAACTTTATTTAGATCTCAAAATAGCATGTCCTGGGAGACCGCATTTTTGTTCACTGCACATAGTATCAGTATGAAATATGCCAAGGATAACTACTGAAACTATTTTGTAGCACCCCTTTAAAAATGAAAAGCATCACTGTTGATAAAAACTTCCCGTAGTTACTGCCATAAGCCAAATTTAAGTCATTTGTTCAATCTGCTACTTTTTGGGTAACCATGGAAGCACGAACAAAGTGTATAATATTTTACTCTATGCACTTCTGTGAACTCTTTTTTTTTTCTTTTCTTACGGTTTTCAAAATAGAACCAGTGAACGCTTTAGTGAGAGGATAGCGGCTATTTTTGTGGCATTTGCCCCTTTAGTCAGGAACCTGAACCAAGCAAAAAGAAACTGGATATAATTGGGACGAGCAGCTCAGTTAGGGCCGGTCATCATTACTATCAGAGACTGACCTGGTCATTCTGTGCTTCTGAATATTGCGTGTTTACTGGGACTTTAGCTATATTAGTCAAGCTTGAGTGATTTTAGCAGGAGGAATTTGGGCATTAAATCTGAAAAAACGTTCCCTGGAGCTTTAGTGAACAATCCTGCTGTGCAACCAGCCAAGTCCTGTGCGCTTCGCTGTTACCTTATTAGTAAACGCTATCGTGTAATACTGGTCTGGCCTTTCCACAAGTTCTAGTCACCAGAAAAAACCTTCATCCAAATTGACAGGCGAATAATAAAATAATGTAAATGGTTGTGTCATTATATTAATGGGTTGTCTGACCTTTAATAAAACAAACCTAGGGGCTCCAAATAGTTTTAGAGTGCCCACTGTGCATGTTCCTGGTGCCCCGTCAACTCTTGCCTACATCGAAGCTAGAAAAACATGCAGTTCTTCTATCATACCAGCAGCCAAGCTCTGAAAACAACAATAACATTAGTTAATGTGGGATGTCAACACCACGACCAGAGATTAGCCGCAGGGTCAACCTGGTGTTGATGTAGAGAAGACCTGGCAGGGAGCATGGAACACATGGAGCAGGCATTTTAAAGGGAATGTATTGCCTAGATTTTAGTGACAGTTACTAATCTTTTTCTATTTTCTAAAAGTATTTTTTATTTATTTCATATTTCGTACATTATTAGGGAAGATGCCATGTTGCCTAAACTGTATTGGCATGCTTAAAGAGAATCTGACAGCTATTCACCCGCACTAAACCCAATATACTGGGTTATAGTGTGGGTGAATAGCTGTAAAAGGAAGGGTCACTTACATTTTTACATGCTGTATGTCTGAAATTCTGTCAGTTACAACTGCAGGGCGATTTGGAGGCAGGGAGCCTGCTCACCAAGCTCCCCTGCCTTATTAATATTCTGCCCCCCTCCTCCCGCTTATGATGTGAGAGCCAGGGGGAGTAGCGCACTCATCCCCCCTCCTGGCCCTCACATCACAGAAAGGCGTGGTGTCATGACCGACTTAGAGGACAAGGAGAGTGAGCCCTAAGCTTTTCCTAATAACATTCTCCCTGCCTACTTGCCCATCCACCCTAAATGACAGATTGACAACCATGGTGCTGTTCCTTACCTAAACTAAAGTGCAGTGTGCGTAAAACAAATAATACTGTACATAGTCGGTCACAGGCCAGAAACAGAACGGGAAAACTACCAAACAACCAGATACACCAGACAAAATATGAACTCACAAACAGGGCAGGATGCAGTGTACTAACAAACAGTTCTTAAACCGGAATCCAGATAAATGGCAGACATGATTAAATGAGCATGACTAGGTATGGAACAAGTATACAACAGAATGCAGGGGATGAACGGAAGAACTGAATGCTAAACACCAAACTGATCAGGAACGTAGAACACTGTTCACACTGGACTCAGAAAACTAACATAAACAGATTAAGTTCAAAAGACACAGATCAGTGAGTTAACACAGAGGACACTATAGACCAATAGTAAAGCACAGAGGAAACACTAGATCAGTGATCATGTACTCTATGATCAGTGCATGTACTATAAACTCTAAAGATCAGCAATAATGAATTCTATAAAAATGGATACAAGAAAACAAAACTTCACAACGTGAAGGGACACAGGTCAGGATTCAAGACAGGATATATTTCAGGATACAAGACAGGATATATTCAAAACCAAACTTCACAGGCCAGGATTTTTACAATGTGAACACAGACTAAGATACAAGGCTAAAGCATAACAGACATACATATCCTAAAACTGACAGATATACTTCATACTAAAATCTATAATAAACAGGACTATTAACCATGGTTAAAAACACAGATAATATCACAGGATGAATACAAAGTGCATGATCAAACCGACATGGAAAACATTGCACAAATCACCAGCAACCAGAATGAAGCAGATCTTGGGTTTAAATAGCCACATCAGAGCCGCAATTGGCTCAGAGGATTAACTATTCCCCAGCATGGAGAATAGCAAACTGCTCAGACAAAAACTAGAGTCTGAACGGGGCATAAGAAAGAAAAACGCAAAAATACAAAAAAGGACATTACACAGGGATGCTGGATGAGCAGTCTCCCAGTCTCCAATACATCCCGCAGCACAATGAAAATGTAGTTAACAGGCAAAAATTTGTACATACAGTACCTAAAAATTTAAGTGACAACAATACACCCACACTATAACCCAGTTTATTAGATTTAGTGTGGGTGAATAGCTTACAGATTCTCTTTAACAGTAAGTCCCATGGACCTAGGCAACAATAGGCAGATGCTGTTTCATTAACATAATTTGGAAATGTTACTAGGTATACTCTGCGACCTTCACAGAGATCATTTTGCAGGGAGAGGGAGACTAAGCTGTGAGCTTCATCTAGTGTGAAGATCCTTTCTTATCTATAAGACATCTTTTACTGTAATGCTGTACAGATCACCTTCCAACATCCTACTCCTTATCATCACAGGCATGACAGGAAGTCTCATCTTATTTTAACCCCTTAAGGACCAGGCCAATTTTCACTGTAGGACCAGAGCGTTTTTTGCACATCTGACCACTGTCACTTTAAGCATTAATAAGTCTGGGATGCTCACGGGGCCGGAGTATCGTGATGTCATGGCTCCGCCCCCATGTGACATCACTCTCTGTCTCTTCATTGCAAGCCTATGGGAGGCTTTGCTTACCTGTGTTCGGTGTCTACTATAAAATATCTTTGTCTTTCGTATCACTGTAAGTTAATTTTCTGCAGCCTACAAACTGAGTGTTGTCTCTGACCTTTCCAAGCTTGCAGTGTGGCCCGAGACAATACATCACAAGTCAAGTGCTAAAAGGTGGCTTGGATGCTTTGTCTGTTGTGGGTGGAGACAGCCCCCTGATGACCATACCGGCGCACAAGTTCATGCATTCATCATGACACAGATCCACAGGTTGTGCTGTGCTGCAATGGGTGGGGCAACTGATGTGTGCCAGGGAAATAAGTCACCTCCCACCTTGAAACAAAGGATCCTGGGGATTGCAGTCTTAGGGAGGCCACAGAAATAAGAAGTAGCCAGTTCCCAAAAACAAGGTGGCAGCATGATGGGCGAGACAGGACACGGCCATTTACCACCAACACAAGCACAGATCCTTGGTAAGCATGTCCATTACTGTATGACACTTAATTATTGAAGTCACCTTATGTTGAATAACCCTATTAATCGGTTTCTATGACCCTAGGTCTCAGTATTTCTATTAGGTAAAATAAAAATTATTAATTAGATGAGATATGGGATATATATGATTCAATTCCTTTAAAACTAAGCCAAATACCTATCTAATACTGCAAGCAGCAGGTGCCAAGTTGAGCCAACCTCTTAATCTTTGTTATGAAAAACAAAGCGGCTGTCACAGGTAATGGATGGGGGATGTCATCCTGGATTAAATCCTGGATTAAAATTCAAATTAGCTACAAGGATAAAACAAGGGTAATTAAAAGAAATACAGAATACTTTACCCTTCAGGAAAATTGTTGACACCTGAAATACCATTGAAGACGTTCCAATGATCCCTTTTAGATAACCCAATATATTAAAAGGGAATTCCGGACAGTTTATTTTATAGTTAAGATTTATTTATTCAATTTACAACTCTAAAAATCTGACTAATAATCACTAGTGACTGTGAAAGTGAAAAATATAATCTTCCTATTGTTCTTACAGCCAAGTACCATACTGCCTGCCCCGTTGTGCTGCAGACCCCTCCACCTACTTCACTTACAGCAGTGTTTCCCTAACAGTATCTCCAGCTGTTGCAAAACTACAACTCCCAGCATGCCCGGACAGCTTATGGCTGTCCGGGCATGCTATGAGTTGTAGGTTTGCAACAGCTGAAGATACACTGTTTGGAAAACACTGGATTAGACCCTCGGTCTTGCCACAAGAGGGCGTAAAAGTGCTTCCTCTACTACGCTATAAAAAAAGGCTATCAGAGGCTACTGTTGGTTAGTGTACCTCTTGGAGAGAAAAAATTGTTTACTGTTTGACATGTCTCTAGGACACACTTCAGGACATTTACCCAAGTTGACTTGGCATGCTGGGAGTTGTAGTTTTGCATCAGCCAGAGGCACACTGTTTGGAGAACAATGACTTACAGGAAGTTGCTGTTGCTTTCTTCCATGTTACCTATATTATGAAGCTGCAGCCTGGTCACTCTATCTACAAGCCCGTGTGCTTTCACCTGCTGGCTTCTCTCTCACAATGTTATATTATTTATCAATCTAACAATTGATGGGAGGGGAGATACCATAAAACATAACCTTTATTAAATAATTATAAAAGCAACACCCTAACAAATAATTAGGTGCATAAAATATCCAACACCAAAATAACACTAAATATATGTTAAAGGGGTATTCCAGGAAAAAACTTTTTTTTTTTTATTATATCAACTGGCTCCAGAAAGTTTTAACAGATTTGTAAATGAATACAAAACAAAGGGGATGTGCAGCTCACAATTAACTAGCCGAGGTAAGGAGGTTGTACACCTACACCTGGTGTTCGGGGTTTGAAAAATAAATTTAAACAGTAACCAACCCCTCAAGACTAGTACCAGTTGCCTGATACATAGATGAACAATATGGTGATAATAGATACCTTGATTGTGCTTCAATTATAAGATACAAATTTTGAAAAAATATAATTATTTTATTTAAAATATAAAATATCAGGTAGTATATTTTGACCTCATAGCACAGGGCCCTTGTGCAGAGGAAAACATATATATATATATATATATATATATATATATATATATATATATATATATATAACATATCTAACAAATATCTAAAATTTGATGGCACTTTCGGTAATCCGGCAACTGATAGTCCAGAAATTATCTAAAGTCCCGTAAGTAATATGGAATTCCGATATAATGAATGTAAATGGATGAAGTATAGTTACCAGCCTGGTGCAAGTCCCAACATAGCGTCACCTGAGGATAGATGGTGAGGTCCGCAAGTCCTGGATGGTAAAAGCCGCTGGCATGCGTCACCGCGGCGGTCTGCCTGCCACAGACCAGATTGAATAAAAGCCGCTTCCAAGATCGTTCGCTGTAGATGGTATCAAGCGATGGATTATTGCAGATCTCGTGGTATCCTGATGGCGTGTTACGTCACAGGCGCTTGGCAATGCTGCTTGGTGTTGCTGGTTTAACACAAAATATTCACGACTGGACAGAATCTTCAGGTAAGTGCGTGGTTAGGTATCGGTGGTGTAAAGGTAGCTTGGATACACCTAGACGCGTTTCAGGGCTCTTATATGTAAAACACAGCCCTTTCCTCAGTCGGCATGTGTCTTTTACCATCCAGG
The DNA here is from genome assembly GCF_029499605.1 of Hyla sarda. Lineage (NCBI taxonomy): Eukaryota > Metazoa > Chordata > Amphibia > Anura > Hylidae > Hyla > Hyla sarda. The sequence goes on from NC_079190.1 coordinate 461,038,019, forward strand.
ACTTGCGGACCTCACCATCTATCCTCAGGTGACGCTATGTTGGGACTTGCACCAGGCTGGTAACTATACTTCCTCCATTTACATTCATTATATCGGAATTCCATATTACTTACTGGACTATCAGTTGCCGGATTACCGAAAGTGCCATCAAATTTTAGATCATCTTATTAACGTTAGATATCGGTGTTTGTTCTTATTTAGATTTTCTGTTCTAATTATATATATATATATATATATATATATATATATATATATATATATATCTGTTTTCCTCTGCACAGGGGCCCTGTGATATGAGGTCAAAATATACTATTTGATATTTTATATTTTAAATAAAATAATTATATTTTTTCAAAATGTGTATCTTATTGACGCATGATCAAGGTATCTATTATCATCATATTGTTCATCTATGTATCAGGCAACTGGTACTAGTCTTGAGGGATTGGTCACTGTTTAAACAGATTTGTAAATTACTTCTATAAAAAAAATCTTAATATTTCCAATAATTATCAGCTGCTGAAGTTGAGTTGTTCTTTTCTTTCTGGAAACAGTGCTCTCTGCTGACATCTCTGCTTGTTTTGGGAACTGTACAGAGTAGAAGAGGTTTGCTATGGGGATTTGCTTCTACTCTGGACAGTTCCTGAGACAGGTGTCATCAGAGAGCACTTAGACAGAAAAGAACAACTCGACTTCAGCAGCTCATAAGTACTGAAAGGATTAAGATCTTTTAATAGAAGTAATTTACAAATCTGTTTAACTTTCTAGAGCCAGATGATATATATAAAAAAGTTTTTTCTTGGATAACCCCTTTAAGGACAGCGAATGTCAACAGTATCAATGATGATATAAGGATCAATATGTATTGTATGCTGCTTACAACACCATATGTAATATGTTATTCTATAACTCCCTCTCTCTCGCAATGCACAGAAAGACTATAAGGGGGGATTTATCATTGTATATAGACATTAGGGGGAATTTGTCAATATTTTTAGGTGTTCTTTTTGGCTGTGGTTTAGCCCCAAAAAGTTGCATGTGCGATGCGTGCGCGTTGTGTGCAACTTTCTTTTTATTTTTTTATTTTCATTTTTTGCCACAGGAGCTTAATGAGAGAGAAAACACTATGGACAGAAATTGTCAAATTTCTGTTTGCGGATGCAGTGTTCGCGAATTGATCACTGCGACTTTTTCTAAAAAGTCACAATAAATAGTGACAAACCCCCCATTTGTTGCAAATTACTACCAGGCCATGTTTACAAAAATTAAATGTTAGAAAAAATGAAATTATCATGAAAAAAAATAAAATTTTCGCCATAGGAGACATCATCTCCACCATCAGCCTCGGCAGTGTCGTCTACAAATTTGAAGGCAATAGGTTTTTAGAAACAGACTTTGAATCTTGAATAACAAGATTACCGTAAAAACCTTTTACCAGCCCTCCTTGATATCAGCAATGCAACACAGCACTTAACCCCTTAAGGACCAAGGGTTTTTCCGTTTTTGCACTTTCGTTTTTTCCTCCTTGCCTTTAAAAAATCATAACCCTTTTAATTTTGCACCTAAAAATCCATATGATGGCTTATTTTTTGCGCCACAAATTCTACTTTGTAATGATGTCAGTCATTTTACCCAAAAATCTACGGCGAAACGGAAAAAAAAAATCATTGTGAGACAAAATTGAAAAAAAAACCCCGCTATTTTGTAACTTTTGGGGGCTTCCTTTCTACGTAGTACATTTTTCGGTAAAAATTACACCTTATCTTTATTCTGTAGGTCCATATGATTAAAATGATCCCCTACTTATATAGGTTTGATTTTGTCGTACTTCTGGAAAAAAAAATCGTAACTACATGCAGGAAAATGAATATGTTTAAGATTGTCATCTTCTGACCCCTATAACTTTTTTATTTTTGCGCGTATGGGGCGGTATGAGGGCTCATTTTTTGCGCCGTGATCTGAAGTTTTTAGTGGTTCCATTTTTGCATTGATAGGACTTATTGAACGCCACATCTAAAGGGTTAATAACGCGCGACACCGTGATCAATGCCGTGCGCTATTAGCCACGGGTCCCGGCCGTTGCCGTGGCCCCGCGTTATAGATCGGGAGTGGACACATGACGTTCCAGTACGTCATGTGTCCTTAAGGGGTTAAAGGGGTACTCCGGTGAAAAACTTTTTTTTTTTTAAATCAACTGGTGCCACAAAGTCAGATTTGTAAATGACTTCTATTTAAAAATCTTGACCCTTCCATTACTTATCAGCTGCTGTATGCTCCACAGGAAGTTGTAATTCTTTCTGGAGTTCTTTTCAGTCTCACAGTGCTCTCTGTTGACACCTTTGTCCATGTCAGGGACTGTCCAGAGCAGGAGAGGTTTGCTATGGGGAATTTCTTGAACTCTGGACAGTTCCTGACAAGGACAGAAGTGTCAGCAGAGAGCACTGTGGTCAGACAGAAAAGAAATTTAAAAAGAAAAGAACTTCCTCTGGAAGGATTAAGATTTTTAAAGAGAAGTAATTTGCAAATCTGTTTAACTTTCTGGTACCAGTTGATTTAAAAAAAAAAAAATAATAATAATGTTTTCCACCAGAGTACCCCTTTAACACAGCCCCTTTTACTTTCTGAAATTGACAGTGCTGAGGTAATTTTGCTTAGCTGCGTTTTGCTCAGACAAATGTAATATATGCTGTGTACCATTTCATACATTTGGCACACATCAACACTTTCACAGCTGGCAAAACATGTTCCCAACACTTACATTCCCCCTATATTTTTGCTCTAAAATTGTGGCAGTTACTTTTTTGTGTCTTTTTCTGGAACTTTTCAATTAGACAATTTTGTATATAAAAATATAAATGATTGTATAAGTATATCAAAATTCAAGTTGTTTTACTGCTTTGGTCATTAATTTATCATGCAATTTTTGGTAAAAAGTTGAAAAAAAGTCGCACAGCCCTCACTTTGTCTCATATCTATACAAGCCCAGGCCTTGTGCTTACCTTTTTTAGTTGATGTGGCAGGCATGGGGTTGGCTCTGAATTGGTTTGCGATTCCACACTAAAGGGATTCTGTAATTTTGTGTATGATGGGGTGGAGTTTGATCACTGCACCTGGTCATCTAATTAGGCTGCTAGTGCTGTGTTTTATGAAGATTTGAAGTCTTAAGGCTGTGTTCACACACTTCTTACTGCACTTTTTATACATTTTTTACAGAATTTTTACTGTAGATTTTCTAAAATCGAGGTAAAAAGACACATTTTTACCATAATCTGCACAATTGCAGTAAAACATTACCATTTTTGCCACGTTGTTGGGAACTGTGACAAGGGAAGTATATATACTATACATCCTTATCCCATAGAAATAGCAGCAGCATACAGATCTGGGTGAGGAGGTGTTACGCCGAGCGCTCCGGGTCCCTGCTCCTCCCCGGAGCGCTCACGGCGTCTCTCTCCCTGCAGCGCCCCGGTCAGTCCCGCTGACCGGGAGCGCTGCACTGACATGGCCGTCGGGGATGCGATTCGCACAGCGGGACGCGCCCGCTCGCGAATCGCATCCCAAGTCACTTACCCGTCCCGGTCCCCTGCTGTCATGTGCTGGCGCGCGCGGCTCCGCTCTCTAGGGCGCGCGCGCTCCAGCTCTCTGAGACTTAAAGGGCCAGTGCACCAATGATTGGTGCCTGGCCCAATTAGCTTAATTGGCTTCCACCTGCTCCCTGGCTATATCTGCTCACTGTCCCTGCACTCCCTTGCCGGATCTTGTTGCCTTGTGCCAGTGAAAGCGTTTAGTGTGTCCAAAGCCTGTGTTTCCTGAACTCCTGCTATCCACCTTGACTACGAACCTTGCCGCCTGCCCCGACCTTCTGCTACGTCTGACCTTGCCTCTGCCCAGTCCTTCTGTCCCACGCCTTCTCAGCAGTCAGCGAGGTTGAGCCGTTGCTAGTGGATACGACCTGGTTGCTACTGCCGCAGCAAGACCATCCCGCTTTGCGGCGGGCTCTGGTGAACACCAGTAGCCTCTTAGAACCGGTCCACCTGCACGGTCCACGCCAATCCCTCGCTGACACAGTGGATCCACAACCTGTAAGCCGAATCGTGACAGGAGGGGTCTGGGATTGATGTTATCCTGTAAGTCAGCTGACCTGGGACTGACATCCTATCATACGCATTAAGTATCTGTCAGACTGATGATCACATGACTACGTTAAAGCGCTAACACACAGACGCAGCTGTGCAGGAATAAAATAAATGGCGCCAGACGACTTGTGATGGGCAAAATAAAATAAAAAACGACTGCATTCTTTAAAGTTAAAGGGGTACTCCACTGAAAAACATTATTTTTTAAATCAACTGGTGCCAGAAAGTTAAACAGATTTGTAAATTACTTCTATTTAAAAATCTTAATCCTTCCAGTACTTATCAGCTGCTGTATGCTCCACAAAAAGTTATTTTCTTTTTGAATTTCCTTTTCGTCTGACCACAGTGCGGAGGAGACCCCCCCCCCCCTCCCTCCCAATGGCTCAGCTGGTGACATCATATCCCAGATATATCTATCTATCTATCCAAATATATACACACATTATATATATATATATATATATATATATATATGTATAAATAATGGTATTCCAGCCAGGCCGAGTTTTATATATATGTATATATATATATATATATATATATGTATATATATATATATATATATATATATATATATATATATATATATATAAATAAATAAATAGATAACTCGGCCCTGCTGGAATACCACTATAAACTATGGGGTGATGATATGTATAGCACAGATTTATGTATTTCTGATGATAAAACAGTTGTCCACAGGGGGCACAAATCTTCTCCTATAAGGTTTTCTATTACCAATAAATCAATAAATATTAATTTGTCTAATAGTTTGGTGGAGGCGCACCTATTCATTACACGGTGACAACTCGTTGTGCTGGCCTCAGCCAAGTTATTTCCTTGCTAAATATTTCATGTAATCCTATGCCATGAACTTTCATATTCATGGCATTTAGGCAAAACTCATCTATTTTCTGAAAGATTAAAGCACAGTGAACCAAACAAGCTTTATTTCCTAAACTTTGTTCTAATAAAACACCTGAATATTTATGGGGCAGGAGGAAAACTCATTTTCTGTTGGAGAGATAAAAACGATGTAGGTCGCGACCTTCTTATTTTTATGCAAATGTCATGGCTGCTAAAGGGAATAATGAAATTGATGTCCCGAGTCTCTAGCGTCTGTTTCTGGCGGTCTTGCGCGCCGTATCAGCGACACATTTATTGGTTTGGTCAAAGACGCTATACCATAAATTGTGGCACAGTTGCGGAAGCAAAACAGATTATTTTATAAATGTTTCCTTGTTTTTGTGTTGACACAACAGATCTGATACAATAGAATGAAGAGGTTAAAGGGGTACTCCGCCCTAGATATATTATCCCCTATGCGAAGGATAGGGGATAAGATGTCTGATCGGGGGCTCCCGCCGCTGGGGGCTCCCGTGATCTCAGCTGCGGTACCCCAAACATCCAGTGCACGGAGCGAACTTCGCTCCATACCGGATAACTGGTGATGTGAGGCGGAGGCTTGTGATGTCACGGGCACAACCCCTTAATGTAAGTCTATGGGAGGGGGCATGACATCCGTCACGCCCCCTCCCATAGACTTACATTGAGGGGCGGGGCTGTGACATGAAGACCCTCCGGTGCTGCACCAGATGCTCTAAATGAACGCCGGGTGCAGCAGGGAGATCGCGGAGGTCCCCAGTGGCGGGACCCCTGCAATCAGACATCTTATCCCCTATCCTTTGGATAGGGGATAAGATGTTTAGGGTTGAAATACCCCTTTAACTATTGGAGAGCCTAGCCTTGAATTTAGAAAACTTCAGTACCAGCAACTTATGGGAGAAATCTATTTGTGGAGCTAGAGGATGAAGACCAACAATGACCAGTGGTGTCTCCAGTGTCACAGACAGAACTGCTGGATACTTCTGTAATCCCACAGCAATGGAAGGGAAGTTGGTTTAATCTAAGCCCAAATTCACACTACGGAATTTTTAAACGGAGATGTTCACACTCACAGGAGGAATAGCATAATGTAAAGTCCTATGACAAGATTCCCTAGAATATTTGTATTTCTTATGTTTACTGTTCATTTTATGTGCATCTCCAGTGTATAATTTACCAGCTGAAGTACCAGGCACAAACAAATAGGCTTACATCTATCATTGTCTTAAGACTGTATTTTGTGTCTAGAAAAGATGCAAAAAAGGCGCAAGCAGGGTTTATTTGCCCTTTTAGCGCCTTTTGGTTTACACATTTCTGCTGATTTTCAGTTGTAATCCACTGATTTTGACCATACACATGATATAGAAGGGTTTTATGAAATGCGCCTTTTTGTGAAAAGGCGCAAAAAAGGCGCAAAGCCACTGAAAAAGTCTCTAAATCTACACCAGCCAGGGCCGGATTAACGTAGGGGCGGATGGAGCGGCAGCTCCAGGCCCCTGCGTTAAAATAGGCCCGGCGGCCTGCACAAACGGCCGCACAGACCGAGGGCTGCAACATGCTGGGACCGGTGCTGGCACGGTCCCTGCATGTGCATAACCGGACGCTTCACCTGCGGGCCCCATCGTTCCCCTTGCGACTGGGCCAGCAGGTGAAGGATCCGGGACGCGAGCAGATCGGGGACACCTGTCCCGAATCTCCGAGTGACCGCAGCTTTTAACACTGAGTGCGCCTTTAAGACGCACACAGCGTTGAGCGTGCGCTCGGTGCGGCAGCTGACGTAACAGGAAGGAGCCGGCGGCTCCGTCCTGTCACTCCATCCCGGGCTTATTGTGTGGCAGCTGCTCTGCGGAGGCTGTAAGCACAGGAGAGAAGAGGAGAGAACAGGAGCTGCGGGGGAACGAGACAGAGGTGAGTGGTTTTTTGTTTTTTGCTGGGGGCATTATGATGTGAGGGGGCATTACTTATATGGGGGCAAAGTGACGGGGGCATACTTATATGGGTGCAAAGTGAGGGGGCATTACTTATATGGGGGCAAAGTAATAATAAGTAATGCCCCCCTAACTTTGCCCCCAATAAGTAATGCCCCCTCACATGCCTCCCATACATAATAATGCCCCTCACATGGCCCCCATATATAGTAATGCCCCCATATAAGTAATACCCCCTCACATGACCTCTATATGAGGGGGCATATGTGTGTGAGGGGGCATTAATGTGTGAGGGGGCATTAATATGTGAGGGGGCCATGTGAAGGGGCATTAATATGTGAGGGGGCCATGTGAGGGGGCATTATTATATGAGGGGGCATTATTGTATGTGGGGACATTAATGTGTGAGGGGGCATTAATATGTGAGGGGGGCGTTAATATGTGAGGGGGGCATTAATATGTGAGGGGGCCATGTGAGGGGGCATTATTATATGAGGGGGCATTATTGTATGTGGGGGCATTAATGTGTGAGGGGGCATTAATATGTGAGGGGGGCGTTAATATGTGAGGGGGGCGTTAATATGTGAGGGGGGCATTAATATGTGAGGGGGCATTAATATGTGAGGGGGGCATTAATATGTGAGGGGGGCATTAATATACGAGGGGGCCATGTAAGGGGGCATTAATATGTGAGGGGGCCATGTAGGGGGGCATTAATATGTGAGGAGGCCATGTGAGGGGGGCATTAATATGTGAGGGGGCATTATTATATGTGGGGGCCATGTGAGAGGGGCATTATTATATGTGGGGGACATCTGAGGGGGGCATTACTATGTGAGGGGGCCATGTGAGGGGGGCATTAATATGTGAGGGGGCATTATTATATGTGGGGGACATGTGAGGGGGGCATTATTACATGTGGGGGACATGTGAGGGGGGTATTATTACATGTGGGGGACATGTGAAGGGGGCATTATTATATGTGGGGGACATGTGAGGGGGGCATTATTATATGTGGAGGACATGTGAGGGGGGCATTATTATATGTGGGGGACATGTGAGGGGGCATTATTATATGTGGGGGACATGTGAGGGGGGCATTATTATATGTGGGGGACATGTGAGGGGGCATTATTATATGTGGAGGACATGTGAGGGGGGCATTATTATATGTGGAGGACATGTGAGGGGGGCATTATTATATGTGGGGGACATGTGAGGGGGGCATTATTATATGTGGGGGACATGTGAGGGGGGCATTATTATATGTGGGGGACATGTGAGGGGGGCATTATTATATGTGGGGGACATGTGAGGGGGGGCATTATTATATGAGGGGGACATGTGAGGGGGGCATTATTATGTGTGGGGGCCTGTGAGGGGGGCATTATTATGTGTAGGAGCCATGTGAGGGGGGCATTACTATATATGGGGGGTCATGTTAGGGGGCATTACTATATATGGGGGCAATGCGAGGGGCATTACTATATGAAGGGGCATTACTATATATTTGGGGGGTCATGTGAGTGGGCATTACTATATATGGGGGCAATGTGAGGGGCATTACTATATGAGGGGGCATTACTATATATATGGGGGGTCATGTGAGGGGGCATTACTATATATGGGGGCAATGTGAGGGGCATTACTATATGAGGGGGCATTACTATATATATGGGGGGTCATGTGAGGGGGCATTACTATATATGGGGGCAATGTTAGGGGGCATTATAATCTATGGGGGTAATGTAAGGAGGCATTATTATATATGGGGCAATGTGAGGGGGCATTACTATATATGGGGGCATTACTATATATGGGGCAATGTGAGGGGGCATTATATTATATAGGGGCAATGAGAGGGGGCATTATAATGTATGAGGACAATGTTGGGGCCTAATACTCTACAGGGCACTGAAGGGACTACTATATGGGGCAGTGTAATACATATAGGGGGTTTTGTATAGAGTTGAGGACTTTGCTGTAGCGAGAATCCTAAAATGTTTGTCTGGCAGATTCGGTGAAGACGAGTTGTGATCGGGAGAAATCTTCATGATGACCCAGGACAGAAGAAAGAGAAAAGTGAAGGACTCCGAACAGAGTAGACGCCCCTGTGAGTATATAACTATAATAACCTATATGGTCTGCAGCCCCTGTGTACAGCTCAAATCTATTCCTGTGTAGGGTTTTTGATCTTTTGTATACTGTACTGGTTTTTATTCAATAACAATATAACAGTGTTAGGCTGGGTTCACACTACGTTTTGTCCCATACGGGAGCGCATACGGCAGGGGGGAGCTAAAATCTCGTGCTCCCGTATGTCACCGTATGCACTCCCGTATGCCATTCATTTCAATGAGCCGACCGGAGTGAAACGTTTGGTCCGGTCGGCTCATTTTTGCGCCGTATGCGCTTTTACAACCGGACCTAAAACTGTGGTCAACCACGGTTTTAGGTCCGGTTGTAAAAGCGCATACGGCGCAAAAATGAGCCGACCGGACCGAACGTTTCACTCTGGCCGGCTCATTGAAATGAATGACATACGGGAGCGCATACGGTGACATACGGGAGCGCGAGATTTTAGCTCCCCCCTGCCGTATGCGCTCCCGTATGGGAGAAAACGTAGTGTGAACCCAGCCTTAGTCAGTGGTAATGGTAGTGGTCATGGTGTGGAGGATTTATATGTCCCTTGTATTGTGGTGTTATTAGTGATACTGGTCTGTGTATAGGCCGCATCACATTTTCTATGTTCACGAGGCAGTGAGCGTCTGTATACAACCTGTCACGTTGCCATGATTACTTACACATGTGTTGAGTGTTTTTGACCTAACCCCTTCTCCGCCATTGTTTTTAATTCTCTTGTAGATACATATTTAATCATGATTATATTTTCACTATGATCGGTTTGGTGATATGTAAATGTAATAACACTAAATACATTGTATTTCATTGCACGCATATATCCATACAATGGTCCCTCAAGTTACAATATTAATAGGTTTCGGGACGACCATTGTATGTTGAGACCAGAACTCTATGGAAACCTGGTAATTGGTTCTAAAGCCCCAAAATGTCATCTGAAAATAGGAAAAAGTGAGGATTAAATAAAAATAAGTAGATAACTAATATAGATAAAGCAAATTCTTACATATAAATAAGAAAGATCTGCTGGGAGCTGCAATCACTGTCTATTTCAGTGTTTTCCAACCAGGGTGCCTCCAGCTGTTGCAAAACTACAACTCCCAGCATGCCTGGACAGCCAAAGGCTGTCCGGGCATGCTGGGAGTTGTAGTTTTGCAACAGCTGGAGGCACCCTCGTTGGGAAACACTGGTCTATGTAGAGGACAGAAGCTTCTTCAGGGTCCTGTACAGTACATGCAATGTCCTAAAAAAGTATTATGGAGCCGCCCTCACCTGGTGTCCAAAGGAGCAGCTAACCCTGGTACAGGTAAAGAGTAGTAAAGAACATGTAATACCTCCCTGTACTGTAGGGGGCGCTACCAGACAGCCAGTCAGTGCATGCACTTCAGTAATACAGGGGTTTTACCAGTAAATGGTTCTTCCGACCATTGACATGTTTCACAGAAATGGACTGTCTGTACATTGTATGTTGAGTCTGGTTTCAAGTCTGGATCATTGTTTTTTTTTTTTTTTTTAACCTTTTCACTTTGATTTGCTATAATTACCCTGTAATTGATTTTGTGTGTGTTCACACATAAATACCAGTGCTCTGGTCACTTTTGTATGCTTGATAAAGACTGTGCAGACAGTCGAAACGTTGCTTGCCACATATGAGGAAATAAACTACACTGCTTTTCACCTTATATTGGAGGCTGTGGGACGCTTTCTATTTGTGTCGATTACTGCCGCCAGCGACCAGGGCTGCGATTGGGCCCACTTGCACCCACATCACCTTGACGCTGTTCGGATGTTTTGCTCTACCTTGCTTCCACTTAGCTATCTGGCTATCTACCTAGTTAGCTAACAATCCAACTGGCAAGCTACTTACCGTATATACTCGAGTATAAGCCGACCCGAGTATAAGCCGAGACCCCTAATTTCAACCCAAAATCCCAGGAAAAGTTATTGACTCGAGTATAAGCCTAGGGTGGGAAATACCTCATCCCCCCCTGTCATCATCCAGACCCGTCATTAACATCCTCATCATCCCCTTGTCATCATCCCACACATCCCCCCTTCATCATCCCCTTGTCATCATCCCACACATCCCCTTATCATCCCACACATCCCCCCTTCATCATCCCCTTGTCATCATCCCACACATCCCCTTATCATCCCACACATCCCCCCTTCATCATCCCCTTGTCATCATCCCACACATCCCCCCTTCATCATCCCCTTGTCATCATCCCACACATCCCCTTATCCCACACATCCCCCCTTCATCATCCCCTTGTCATCATCCCACACATCCCCTTATCCCACACATCCCCCCTTCATCATCCCCTTGTCATCATCCCACACATCCCCCCTTCATCATCCCCTTGTCATCATCCCACACATCCCCTTATCATCCCACACATCCCCCCTTCATCATCCCCTTGTCATCATCCCACACATCCCCTTATCATCCCACACATCCCCCCTTCATCATCCCCTTGTCATCATCCCACACATCCCCTTATCATCCCACACATCCCCCCTTCATCATCCCCTTGTAATCATCCCACACCCCCCCCCTTCATCATCCCCACCCCCCTTCATCATCCCCACACCCCCCCCCCCCTTCATCATCCTCTTCTCATCATTCGCCCTCAGTGGTCTTCAACCTGCGGACCTCCAGAGGTTTCAAAACTACAACTCCCAGCAAGCCCGGGCAGCCATCGGCTGTCCGGGCTTGCTGGGAGTTGTAGTTTTGAAACCTCCGGAGGTCCGCAGGTTGAAGACCACTGCGGCCTTCAACATGCGGACCTCCAGAGGTTTCAAAACTACAACTCCCAGCAAGCCCGGGCAGCCATCGGCTGTCCGGGCTTGCTGGGAGTTGTAGTTTTGAAACCTCCGGAGGTCCGCAGGTTGAAGACCACTGCGGCCTTCAACATCATCCAGCCCCCTCTCACCCCCTTTAGTTCTGAGTACTCACCTCCGCTCGGCGCTGGTCCGGTCCTGCAGGGCTGTCCGGTAAGGAGGTGGTCCGGTGAGGAGGTGGTCCGGGCTGCTATCTTCACCGGGGGCGCCTCTTCTCCGCGCTTCCGGCCCTGAATAGAGCCGTTGCCTTGACAACGACGTATCTGCGTCGTTGTCAAGGCAACGTGACTATTCTGAGGCCGGGCCCGAAGCGCTTAGAAGAGGCCTCCCCGGTGAAGATAGCAGCCCGGACCACCTCCTCACCGGACCACCTCCTTACCGGACAGCCCTGCAGGACCGGACCAGCGCCGAGCGGAGGTGAGTACTCAGAACTAAAGGGGGTGAGAGGGGGCTGGATGATGTTGAAGGCCGCAGTGGTCTTCAACCTGCGGACCTCCGGAGGTTTCAAAACTACAACTCCCAGCAAGCCCGGACAGCCGATGGCTGCCCTGGCTTGCTGGGAGTTGTAGTTTTGAAACCTCTGGAAGTCCGCAGGTTGAAGACCACTGCGGGTGGGGGAGTTCACTCGAGTATAAGCCGAGGGGGGTGTTTTCAGCACGAAAAATCGTGCTGAAAAACTCGGCTTATACTCGAGTATATACGGTACCTGGCTACCTACATATGTCATATGTTTGTCGTACGTGTCGCACATAATGTATGTAAATGGAGTTGCACTGCAACCCACAAATGGCCGCAACCCAGCTGTTGGGTCACAGACACTTGTAGGCCCATCAAAATCCTCAGCACCAGGCCCATGATGCTCTTAATCCGGCCCTGACACCAGCCCAGACTTAGCTTAGCTTTTTGGTGTATGTGAAGAGAGACATTTCAGAAAATGTGACCTGCACAAAATGTATCAAATGCTTTGTGACCATTTAATAAATTTGGTGCTACACATCCCCAGCACACAAAAAAAGGTGTAGAAAAATGCTTCACTTATATCTAGTCTACAATGATAAATGCTTCACTTACACCTACAATGATAAATGCTTCACTTACACCTACAATGATAAATGCTTCACTTACACCTACAATGGTAAATGCTTCACTTACACCTACAATGGTAAATGCTTCACTTACACCTACAATGGTAAATGCTTCACTTACACCTACAATGATAAATGCCGGCCATAGATTTGTGGGCGCTGTGATGGTGCTGCAGCAAAGGGGTGAAGCTTCCCTTCTGATCTGTAGCAGTACAAGATGTCAGACACCCTAGATCTCACACACATAGATGGTCTACTATAAGTTAAAACCTTTAAAGGGGTACTCTGGTGGTCCAGCGTTCTGAACATTTTGTTCAGAACGCTCATAGCCGGAGGCCGTGATCATGACGTCACGGCCACGCCCCCCCAATTCATGTCCATGGGAGGGGGCTTGTCAGCAGATACACCCCCTTTCTTAGACATGAATGGAGGGGGCGTGACATGACATCACAAGGGGACGTGGTCTTGACGTCAAGACCACTGCCGCAGGAAACGGTATTTGTTTAGAATGCCAGATGCTGCAGGAGATCGCGGGGAGGCCCCAGTAATGGGACCCCTGCGATCAGACATCATATCCCCTATCCTTTGGATAGGGGATAAGATGTCTAGCAGCGGAGTACCCTTTTAAAGAGTTGTCCAAAGACTAAGCAATATAGGTGACGACTATGGTGGGGGTCCAACCACTGGGACTCCTACTGATCATATGAATGGAGGTCTGTTGTCCCTCAAGTAAAAAGGAGCAGTAGTGCGCATATTCCATCTCGGCTCCATTCACTTTTTATGAGACTTTTAAAGACAGCAGAGTTTAGTCCTGAGAAACCTTCAGAAGTTCTAAATAGATTGAATTAAGCAGAAGCCGATCATGTGGTCTACCACTCAATTCATTCAGGAGACAGGGGACCTCTGTTCTTGTGATCGGTAGCAATACCAAAGGTCAGACACATGGCCCATTCTAACTGAGGCTAACGCTAAAACTGAAATCACATACCCTCCTCAATTGACAATCATAGGTAAATTTGGATATGTAAAATGTGCAGTGCATAGCAATATGAACAGTGGACTGTATACTTCTACATAGTCATACAGTTAGCAAATAATAACTGCATTCCAGTCAAGTCATCATTTTAGATCATGGGGCCAACAGTACAGAACAAAATAAACAAAATAGATGGTATGATTTACGGCCACAGGGAGTCTGCAGTCTGAGGTAAGATATCTATCTCACCTCTGGACCATAGACCCACACTAATCAACTAGTATCACCTTCCTGTGGATAGGTAATAACACTGAATCTTGGGATTACTAGCATCTTTAAATCTATTTTTATACATATCTAATGTCCCTTTAAAGGGGTGGAAAACTATTTTTTAAAATAAACTGGTGCCAAAAAGTTAAACAGATTTATAAATTACTTCTATTTAAAAATCTTATTCCTTCCAGTACTTATCAGATGCTAAATACTACAGATGAAGTTGTGTAGTTCTTTTCAGTCTGACCACAATGCTCACTGCTGACACCTCTGTCCGTGTCAGGAACTGTCCAGAGTAGGAGCAAATCCCCATAGCAAACCTCTGGACAGTTCCTGACATGGACAGAGGTGTCAGCAGAGAGCGCTTCCTGTGGAACACAGTAGCCAGGAGCAGTTGTGTGTGAAGCAGCTTTGGGTGTGTCCCTTTTTGTGTTTCTCCAGAGTTCCAGAGGCAGAGCAGGTGATTCACCAACCTTTCCCAGGGGTGTGGCAGGCTCCTTGGGAGAGTTTTCCCTGCATGGAGCCCCTGGCCTCCACTCCCCGTTCTTCCAGGCTGGCGGGGGGTGGAGAGAAAACAGCGACAGCCATTTTTCCGGCCGGAGGAAGAAGATCTGGCAGAGTCTGCAGCAATGCAGGCTCGGCTCCTCCGGCAATGGGTGCCAGCCAGAGATCCAGTGGAAGGAAGGCGAGGAGGCAAAGTATTGAGTTGTGGGCTGAGAGAGGGCCCGAAGAATCCAGCGAGACCTACTGCTCCCGCATGACCGCACGGTTTGCGGAATACGACCGCTGCGGTAGGGAGCTTAGGTTGATGAGAGAGGACCTGCGTGGAGCCCAGAATCTGGCATGCTCTGGGTCCAAAAAGAATAAACTGGAACAGAAAAAGAGGATTGCAGCCCTGAAGAAAGACATTGCAAAGATGGAGGAGAGGAGAGCAGAGATCCTGGAGGGAAGCGGTCTCTTCAGGGAGAAGATGGAGAACCGGGATCGGTTTGCCGCCATGAAATCCCCAGGTAAGGTGGAGGTGGATGATGGGGAGAGTAGTGGCGGTGAAGAAAGAGAGGATGGTGGTGTTGGTGTAAAGGAGGAGGAGGTGGAGGAGAAGAAGTTGGAGGAAAGTGTACAGGTTGTGGAGGATGATGTATTGCCTGACCCTACTCCCTGTGACACCCAGACCACTAAGACTCAGGACAGCTACATAGAGCCGGCTCAGGTGGCACTACCGCTAAGCGATAGTGAGGATGATGATGTGGAGAGTGAGGCTGGGGGATTGCTGAGGGCTATAGTGATGCAGGAGTCCCCAGCCCACCTCCAGAATTTTACATTTGGTGATGACCAGTGTGATGACACATTAGTAAAAAGAAAGGCAAAAAAACAGAAGACCCAGGAAACTGTGCATTATGTGTTCCGTCCTTTCCAGCAGTCTGGGCCAGCTGCAAAGCTGGTTCAGGCTGCTGGGTCCTCTAAACTGCCAGACTCCGTTTCTGTGGTGGAACGGAGCCAGCATGGGGGATACAGCATGGCGTCAGTAAAAGCTGCAGACGCAATAGATGTGAAGCCCGCCCATCCTGCTGGTAGGGAGGGGCAGGATGGGCTCATGGTGGGCAGCGCGAGTTATGCCCCTGGGTGCTCGGGGGGCGGTTCCCCGAGTACTGTGGGCATTACCGGCACTGCAAGGCACTCCCCTGTGAGGGGGGGGAGTGTCCGGGCGCCGGGATTATCCACAGAGCCTGTGAAGTCGGGTGAAGCAGGTGCTGGCGCTGTGGGAGGAGCTGGGGTGCGCCCGGTGGGGCAGTCCCAGAATCAGGATGTGATAGCAGCCATGAAGGAGAAGCCATCGGCGTCGACCCCAGCAGCGGCTAAGCCAGCACAAAGGGCTTTACTAAAGCCAGCCATACTACAAGTCCCAGCCAGCCCAGAATTTGTTAGTCAGGACAAGAATGTAGGATGTGATATTGATGGGTGTAGTAGTGTTGTGGGTGAGAGGAGTGTATGTGGGAGTGTCAGTGGAGTGAATGTTGATGGGAGTGGTAATAGTATGGCTGGAAATAAAGAGGTTGAGAATTGTGGTGTGAATGGTGTTGTAAGTGGTTCTGGCTCTGGGTCTGGTCCGGCTGCCCCCCCGGCAGTGACTGCTCCCAGGAGCTATGCTAATGTCGCTGCCGGGGGTTCAGGGGGGTCCCCGTCTCCGTCCGGCCCTGGGGGCCATTTGCAACAGCGCCTCCTGGAGGCTCTACGCAGGGGTGACAGGTCGATCCAGGTAGAGGGAAGGGGTGAGGTCGACCTGTCTTTCTGGATAGAGAGGCACGGTTTGGGGGCTTTCCGAGAGCGGAATGGGGAGGTGGTCTGGTCCCTCCCGACAACCGGGCAGGACAATAACCGTAGGAATGTGGTCCGTCTGATTTGGAGGGGCGAGGATGCGTGCCCACCTCGCGCTAAAGTGGTTGAGCTCCTCCTTCAGATGGAATTCAGGGCGAGTGACATCTTTGCCCTGATTCACCCCTACGGATCGTCTGAGTTTGACGTCAGTTTCGTTCGGCCGGAGGGGCTCGAACTCTTCTGGTCGAATTACGAAGTGGCAAAAAACGAGCCCGGCTGGCGGGATTTCGCCGTAAAGGCGATTTCCCGTCAGAATGCTGTCAAGAAGGTGACCGTTTTGACCCGTAACGAGTCACTTTCTTGTTATGACATCATGACCTGGCTCGGACGGTATGGGGATGTGACGGACATGCCCAAGAAAAACTTGGATGAGCACGGGATCTGGTCCGGGGCCTGGACGTTTTCCGTCAAACTCAAGCGTTCAGGGAGTACGGTTGCCCACATTCCGTCAGCCGCCTTCCTTGGACGTGATAGGATCCAGGTCTTCTACCAGGGGCAGCCTAAGGTCTGTCACAGGTGTGGCAGCCCCACCCACTTTAGTGCAGCCTGTACTGTACAGGTCTGCGCTTTGTGTGGTGGGGTGGGACATCTGGCCGCATCCTGTAGGCAGATCCGGTGCCACCTGTGTGGTGTCCTTGGGCACCCATTTAGCCGTTGTCCTAGCGCCTTCGCCCGTGCAGCGGCCGCTCCGGCTGAGGAGAGCTGTGAAGTTGCCTCGGCCGGGGAGGGTATGGGCAGGGATGGGGGTGCAACAGGGCTCGTGAGGAGGAAAAAGGGCCCCGCCAAACTAAGGCGGGAGGAAAATCGTAGAAGGAGTAGGGAGCTGGAGAGTGCCCAGGTGACGGGGGTAGCTCTGGCCTCTGCTCCTGAATGCGGCCCTGTAACCGCTGAAGCCCTGGAGGAGGATGTGCTGGATGGGGAGATCAGGAGGCTTCACAGAGAGGAAGGCAATATGGCCGACCCTTCCGATTCCTCCCACTATGAAAGTGTGGATGAGGAGAGTGGGGAGAGGCCTAAAAAGAAAGACAAGGGCAAAAGGAAAGGGAGAAAGAAGAGGTCAGAGCCCTCTGTTCCTTGTACTACGGGCCAGGTTCAAAACGGAAGCCTGACTGCCCCCCCTCTGGTTGACCTGTCAAACCGGTACCTCGTCCTCGATACCATCTCCTCCCCCTCCTTGGCTGGGGGGGGTGAGGGCGAGGTGCCTAGGGAGAAAGAGCCTCTGGGAGGAACTGGGCCCTGTCCTATTGAGGCACCTTCCTCAGAGGGCAGGGCTAGACCGGGGCCGGACGGAGACGGGGATAATATGGATCTATCTGAATCGAAAAAAAGATCCAAGAGTGGTCCTGCCCTCTCGTCTTCTTCGGGGGATGAGGGGGCAAAAAAGAAGGGAAAACAAAAGTAAAGGGTGTGGCCGTCTAATTTAATCACCCTGTATGGCGGCACTCACCCCATTGACGCTGGCATCTATTAATTGTGCCAGCATAAAGTCGGATACGGCTAGATTCGCAGCCTTTGATTTTCTTGGCCGCGTTGAAGCCGACATTTTCTTTTTACAGGAGACCAGGTTGTCAGATCTAGCCTCTCTGGTAAAAGCCAGAAGAGAGTGGAGGCGCGGTCCCTCCCACTGGTCTCTTGCGGCTGAGCCGTATAGTGGGGTGGCGGTCCTTTTTACCGCTCCTGTTGAATGCCGACGGGTTATTGAATTAGAAATGGGGAGGTGCCTGATCTTAGATGTCTTCATGAAGGGACAAGAGCTCCGGCTCATTAACATATACGCCCCGCAAAGTAAGCGGGGCCGTAAAGATCTCTTTATGAGGATTAAGCCCTTTCTTTTTACGAGTCGGCAGGTGATCTTTGGAGGGGACTTCAATAATGTCACGAGGTCCCAAGATAGGAGAGGCTCCAATAGTCCGCTGACTTGCGATAGTGTGGCGCTGATTAGCATAGCTAGAGAAGCTCGCCTAGAGGATGCCCACATCCGGAGCCCCTCGGGCCACGCGGGTTTCACCTATCATCAAGGTAGTCGCAGGTCTAGGATAGATAGGTTTTATTTAAAGGAGGAAGCCGTCTCTTCTGCAGTGTCCGTGGTTGAGGTGGAGTTCTCCGATCACTGTATGATTTTGTTTTCCCTGAATGTTTCAGAAACCCCCCGGATGGGAAAAGGTTATTGGAAGCTGAATTCGTCCCTCCTGGAGGAAGCGGAGATAAGACAGTCCTTTGAGGATTTTCTTCAGAGTCAGGTACCTTTACTGGGCCTATGTAGTAGTAAGTCAGAGTGGTGGGAGATATTCAAGAAGCGGGTTGCGGGGTTCTTCCGCCAGCTCTCGAGCCTCAGGTCCCTGAACAGGTATCGCCTGTATCAGGGTCTGAGGAGGAAACTCGAGCTTCTTGTCTCGACTGGAGGTAGCCAAGAGGATATCTCCAGAGTGAAGTCCTTGCTGATGAGGTGTCAGTACGATAGGCACGCATCTTTGGTTTTTGAGAGGGATTTCGGGAAGTACCGCTCGCCCGACCCTTACAGAAACTGTAAGATGTCAGTGAGTAGTAAAGTCATTTCAGGACTGATTGATAGTACAGGATCTCTGAATCGGTCCAGATCAGGGATCTTGGAGATCGTCAGATCCTTCTACTCTCACCTCTTGGGAAGGAAGGATCTGGATCGGGATGTGATGTCGGGTTTCCTGGCTGAAACCATTCCTGAGCCAGGGGTAGACCCCTCTCTTGGCGTTTTGGCAGAAGAGATCAGGGAAGAGGAAGTGAGACTGGCGATCGAGGGGCTTGCCCCCAAGAAGTCACCAGGTCCGGATGGCTTAACATCTGAGTGGTACAGGACCTTTAAGGAGTCTTTAGCTCCCCTCTTGACTGAGGTATTCAATGAGTGTCTCTCCTCGGGCACTCTGCCAAAGTCAATGAGGAGGTCAGCCCTGATTCTTCTCTCAAAGGGTAAAGATCCCAGCCGTATTGAGAATTGGAGACCCATAGCTCTTCTCAATACGACAGGAAGCTTCTGGCCAAGATACTGTTTAATCGGCTGGTGAAGTTTGCACCCCGGCTCCTTTCGGAGGCCCAGCACTGCACTGTTCCAGGCCGAAGCACCTTAAGTGCTGTCCTTAGTGTCAGGGAGGCAGTGGAGCGGAGTAGTGCGGGTTTCTGGAAGGGGTACTTGCTGTCCTTGGATCAGGCCAAAGCATTTGATCGGGTGAACCACGAGTACCTCTGGTCCGTCCTCCTGAGATATGGCTTACCGAGTACTTTTGTTAATTGGCTTAAGATCTTGTATGCAGGGGCAGAGAGTTTCCCACTGGTGAACGGGTGGTCTGGCCACTCTTTTGGAGTGGGGTCTGGAGTCCGTCAGGGTTGTCCTTTGAGCCCGCTGTTATATGTGTTCGCGATCGATCCCTTCCTTAGGAGGGTGAGTTGCGGACCGTTGGTGGGAGTCGGGATGAGTTTGGCGGAGTCGGGGGCCATCCAGGGGGTAGTGGCGTACGCCGACGATGTCACTATTTTCGTCTCCTCGAGAGAGGGGGTTGATGTGGTGATGTCGGAGGTGGAACGCTACTCGGAGGCATCCGGGTCTAAGATCAACCGGGATAAGTGTGAGAGTCTCTGGCTGGGAGGGGGGGATCCCACGTTTGATCTCCCGGACACCCTTCCAGGGCCCCAAGAATCAGCAAAAGTCTTAGGCATCACATTTGGCCAGGATGATTATCCCACCAAAAACTGGGATGGTAAGCTCCAGGATGCCACTCAGAAGGTGGACCAGTGGAAGGGTTGGTCTTTGACCCTCAGGGAAAGGGTACACCTGATCAAATCGTACCTGCTCCCCTTGTTTATCTATCTGGGCAGCGTATGTATCTTGCCAGAGGCTTACTACACTAGGATCTACAGCCTGTTTTTTCAACTGTTATGGGGGAACAGGATGAACCTAGTCAAGAGGGAGGTTACGTACCGCACGAGGAGACTAGGGGGTTTATCTATGGTAAACCCTGTGGTGTTCTTAACAAACACCTTTTTAAAAGCTAACATCTCAAACCTCTGGTCAGAGAGGGCTCCTCCGTGGGTACTCTCCTGCAGGGAATGGTTTCGGCCTTTCTTCCAGGAATGGGAGACAGGAGGGCAAGTGAAGGACCTCCGTACGCCCCATGGATATCTTCCGGCTTACGCTACCCCGACTCTGAAGGCGATACGTCGGTGGGGTCTGGGAGTGTGGGAGATCAGGACCCAGTCAAGGCAGTTCCTTGACAAACGGGTTCTGTTGACCCACTTCCAGAGGCCTCTGGCACTCAGGGACTGCCCAGGTCGGGATCTGAGGGTGGGGTTGTACCTTTTAAACATGAAAAGGATCCCCCAGAAGTTTTGGGACTTGGCCTGGCGCTGCTTTCAGGGGAAGCTATATGTAAGGGACAACCTGAAGTGCAGGAACTCTGATGACCGGGGATGTCCCCGAGAAGAGTGTGGGGACACGCTGGAAAGCATGGACCATTTCCTGCTTCATTGTCCCTTTAATATAAGGGTTTACAACCGGGTGGGCGCTTCCATCGGCTGGAGTCAACTTGCCGGCCTTACCTATCCAGAGTGGGCTTATGGGGCATTCAGGACACTGGGTGGCCGAGACCGGGGCACTTTATTCTTAGTTAGTTTAGTGGTTAGGTACTACACGTGGAATGCACGGTGTTTAGTGTCGACCCAGCAGAAAATCCTCTCCGAGGTGGAGGTCTGTAGGAATATCACCGGTGACCTCGGGAAGATCAGGTCTTTGGAGTATGGCAGTCTTGGTACCAGTAGGGCTTCTCTCCTGTGGAGAGGGTTTTCTTTTGATGTGCCCTAGGTACTAGATCTTTTGGGTAGAGTACCTTTATTTTGGATAGGGGAAGTGTGATAGGGATAGAGATAGGGTGAGAGTAGGGTTAGCTTTAATGGAGGGATAGAATTAGGGAGAATTGTAGGGGGAGTTAGGAAAAGAGTTAAAAATTATTTTGGTGTATCAAGTCTGCCATCCTTCTTTCTGGTGGTGGGCTAATGCATGTGCACGCTAGCTTTTTTGTTTTGTTTTAAGCTGATATGGCATGAAGGGCTTACAGGCGACCAAACTTGGGCCTAAAGTGGGTTGTGGTTCAGTGTCTGTTAGTTAGTATGTATAAGTTTGTGTATAAGTTGGTTGGGTGGAGTGCTAGGTGGGGAGGGTGTATTTGTGGGTGGTGGTGTGTTTTCGTGTTTTTGGGGGACCTGACATGGGTCAGTTAAGGACAGAACTTTGTAAACTGTAGAGGAACGGTATGGACTCTGACCCATGTGCAGGAGGGGTGGTGTGGGTGAGGGCACAGTTCGAGTGTAGGGATTTCCTGTATTTTTTTTTTTTTTTTTTTTTTTTTTTTGTAGGTTTCTGTAAATAGGGTGCATATATTTATGTTTATATACTATAATTTATTAATTTCTATTAGTGATTTTGTATCTATTTGGTTTTGTATCTACATCGTTTTATATTGTCTCATATTATAGTTATGGCAGTCGGACCAGTTGTTGTGTTATGTGTTTTTGTTTATTTATTTAGATTTTTAATTTTTATATTTTTTATTTATTTATTTTCCCCTTTTGTTTTGTTTCCCGAGTATGGATGGTTTTGAGTCACAGCCAGGTAGTGCTAATTTTATGTTTATGTTTAAGCCAAGTTGTGCTGTTTATTTTTATTTATTTATTTCTTTATTTTTATAATTATTATTTATTTATTTTTTTTATTTTTTTATTTTTTTTTTTTTATTTTTTACCCCCCCCCCGAGTATGGATGGTTTGAGTTACAGCCAGGTAGTGCTAATTTTATGTTTATGTTTAAGCCAAGTTGTGCTGTTTTTATGTTCATTTTTGGTATGTGTGTCAGTGTGTTTTTGTTTGTTTGTTTTCTTTTTGCTTTGTAAAGCTGGGCTGGCCGGTTAGGCAGGGTTTTGTTTTTGATTTATATTATAGCTGGTTAAGCTTGTTTTTTGTTGTATTGGATAAGTTTTGTATTTTTATAATAAAAAGAGTGTCAGCAAAGAGCACTGTGGTCAGACAAAAAAGAACAACTCAACGTCCTCTGTAGTATACAGCAGCTGATAAGTACTGGAAGGATTAAGATTTTTAAATAGAAGTAATTTAAGGAGCTTCTGTCTAAGCAACCCCTTATTATACACAGGTGCAGAATCACTTTTAGGCTATCACAATGCCTTCCTACATTACTGATTTCCATATGGTAACAAATTTTGGTTGCTGCACGATTTCCCCATTTAATTTCCCGACAGTGCCTGAAAGTCACTAGACGGGGAAAGGAAGAGAGACATTGAGCTGTAACAGCACTAGGTAGTTTATTTATGTCACTGTAGTTGAAGTTCAGTCATTTACTTTTATCATGATCCATTGGGTGCTTAACAGTTTCTACTTAGAGAATAATCTTCTTTGGATTTATTTAAATGGCTTAATGAAATGCATAACATTTGAATAAATGCAAAATACCACCTGCCAATCTTTTCTAAAATATTACAGATCACGATTAACACCATAAATTAATCCATCTAGAAAAATTAGGTCGTTCCCATGAAGTAGTCAACTGTGATTTGATGTTCTGTACAGATAATGGAGTGCGTCTGCAGGCTCCGTGGTGGGTGATTTGGATTATTTGTTTAACCTTTAATTAAGAAAAAAAAATGTTTTTCAACAGAGACTTGACTTTTCTATGGATTCTAATATGAGAGTCTTATAAATGTGACAAGTAAGAAGCTCAGTGGGAAAGGTTTTATTCCAGTCTGTATGTTTTATTCCACTCACACAGGGAACAGACAAATGTACAGTGAAACCTCTTTGAGAAGACCACCCAAAATTGCATTAACCCCTTAAGGACCGAGGGTTTTTCCGTTTTTGCATTTTCGTTTTTTCCTCCTTGCCTTTAAAAAATCATAACTCTTTCAATTTTGCACCTAAAAATCCATATGATGGCTTATTTTTTGCGCCATCAATTCTACTTTGTAATGACGTCAGTCATTTTGACCAAAACTCTACGGCGAAACGGAAAAAAAAATCTTTTGGGGGCTTTCGTTTCTACGTAGTACATTTTTTGGTAAAAATTACACCTTATCTATAACACTGCACACACTGACCTATTACATTGATCACTGGTTTCTCATAGGAAACCAGTGATCGATGATTCTTCCGAATGACTGCTCAGTGCCTGAGATCCAGGCATGAGCAGTCAAGTCGGACAGCGAGGAGGCAGGTAGGGACCCTCCTGCTGTCCTGTAAGCTGTTCGGGTTGCCGCGATTTCGCCGCGGCTATCCCGAACAGCCCACTGAGCTAACCGGCATACTTTCACTTTCACTTTAGACACGCGTTCAACTTTGAACGCCGCGTCTAAAGGGTTAATAGCGCGTGGCACCGCGATCAATGCCGCGCGCTATTAGCCACGGGTCCCGGGCCCCGCGTTATAGATCGGGAGCGGACACATGACGTTCCAGTACGGCATGTGTCCTTAAGGGGTTAAAAAGTGATCTTCTATGTTGGTGTTCTTTTTAACGGGCTACTATGCATACTGTAAGGTGGGCTGAAAATCCTTCACACAAAATCTGGTATGAATAAATTGGTGGTCTTTTGGAGAGGTTTTACTGTATAATTACTACACAACACAATTGTGCCCTTAAATGGGTACTCCGCTGCCCCAGCATTCGGAACATGCTGGGTGCGGGCTGCGGGGGTCGTGATGTCACGCCACGCCCCTCAATGCAAGACTATGGGAGTTATAGACTTAGTGTTATGGTCATGGCAGGTGGTGGATCCTCTGGGCCTGTGTGGATGATGACGTGAGCCGTGCCAGGGAGTGGAGTCTAAGGTGCCGCTGGTTTTCACCAGAGCCCGCCGCAAAGCGGGATGGTCTTGCTGCGGCAGGCGGCACCCAGGTCGCTACCCTTGGCAGGAGTCATCCACACAAGTAGCTGGGAGGTGGCGAGGCACAGAAGGAGACTGGCAGGACGTGTCAAGATGGCAGTAGGTCAGGGCAGAAACACAGGTGCAGGGTAGGAAGGTAGCAAGGAACAGGTACACAGTAACAGAGACACAGAACTTTCACTATGGCAATAGACAACCAAAGATCCGTCAGGGAACCAAGAGAGGAGCTGATATTTAACCCCTTCCCGCAGAATGTCATATATAAACGCCGGGTTGTGCAGTGCGTTCGCGCATCCCGGCGTTTATAAATGACATTCAGTTAACCCGGCGATGCGCAGCATCGCACGGGTTAACTGGCAGAAGTCCCGCTGTTTCCAGCAGGGGACAACTTCTGCTTCACCCCCAGGACCATCAATTGATGGTCCTGGTCAGCGATCACTGTGATTGGTCCCTGTGGACCAATCACAGTGATCTGGGGTGAAAGTTCAGATCCCCCGCACTGCCCGCCCCTGGAAGTCGGGCAGAACGGGGGACGAAGGCTGCAGGGGCTCGCGGGGACCTGCGGCATTCGGGGGGAACACGTGGGGACCGGCGGACTTACCTGATCCAGCGGCGGGACCGAGGAGCAGCGCGGGACCGGCCACGTGGACGAGCAGCGACGGGTAAGTATGTAGTCCTCAAAGGCAGCAGTGAAGATCTTCACTGCTGCTTCTAGGAGTCTGAAAACTACAACTCCCAGCATGCCTAGACAGCCTTTGGCTGTCTGGGCATGCTGGGAGTTGTAGTTTTGCAACATCTGGATGTCCTCAGTTTGGAGACCATTGTATAATGGTCTCCAATCTGTGCTCTTCCAGCTGTTGCAAAACTACAACTCCCAGCATGCACTGACTGTCCAGGCATGCTGGGAGTTTTAGTTCAGCAACATCTGGCCCTTCAGATGTTGCCTAACTACAACTCCCAGCATGCCCTTCAGCTGTCTGGGCATGCTGGGAGTTGTAGTTTTGCAACAGCTGGAGACACACTGGTTGGGAAACATTGTTTCTAACTCAGTGTTTCCTAACCTGTGTGCCTCCAGCTGTTGCAAAACTATAACTCCCAGCATGCACTAAAAGACCATGCATGCTGGGAGTTGTAGTTTTGGAACATCTGGAGGGCCCCAGTTTGGAGACCATTGTATAATGGTCTCCAATCTGTGCTCTTCCAGCTGTTGCAAAACTACAACTCCCAGTATGCACTGACTGTCCAGGCATGCTGGGAGTTTTAGTTCAGCAACATCTGGCCCTTCAGATGTTGCCGAACTACAACTCCCAGCATGCCCTTCAGCTGTCTGGGCATGCTGATAGTTGTAGTTTTGCAACAACTGGAGACACACTGGTTGGGAAACATTGTCTGTTTGTAACTCAGTGTTTCCTAACCTGTGTGCCTCCAGCTGTTGCAAAACTATAACTCCCAGCATGCACTAACAGACCATGCATGCTGGGAGTTGTGGTTTTGCAACAGCTGATGCAAGCCCCCCCCCCTTCCCCCCCCCCCCGCCACGCCACCCCCGTGAATGTACAGGGTACATTCACATGGGCGAGGCTTTTACAGTGGGTTTCTCGCATCTTGAGATGCAGCAAATTTTGCGCTGGGAAACTCGCTGTAATCCCCCGCCCATGTGACTGTACCCTAAAAACACTACACTACACTAACACAAAATAAAATAAAAAGTTAAAAACACTACATATACACATACCCTTACACAGCCCCCCTCCCCCAATAAGAACGTCCGGTACACCACTGTTTCCAAAGCAGAGCCTCCAGCTGTTGAAAAACAACAACTCCCAGTATTGTCGGACAGCCGTTGACTGTCCAGGCATGCTGGGAGTTTTGCAACAGCTGGAGGCACCCTGTTTGGGAATCACTGGCGTAGAATACCCCTATGTCCACCCCTATGCAAATCCCTAATTTAGGCCTCAAATGCACATGGCACTCTCACTTTGGAGCCCTGTCGTATTTCAGGGCAACAGTTTAGGGCGACATATGGGGTATCACTGTACTCGGGAGAAATTGCGTTACAAGGTTTGGGGGGCTTTTTCTTCTTTAACCCTTCATGAAAAGGAAATGTTGGGGTCTACACCAGAATGTTAGTGTAAATTTTTTTATTTTTTACACTAACATGCTGATGTTGCCCTATACTTTCCATTTTCACAAGAGGTAAAAGGGAAAAAAGCCCCCCAAAATTTGTAACGCAATTTCTCCCGACTACAGAGATACCCCATATGTGAGCGCAAAGTGCTCTGGGGGCGCACAACAAGGCCCAGAAGGGAGAGCGCACCATGTACATTTGAGGTGATTTGCACAGGGGTGGCTGATTGTTACAGCGGTTTTGACAAACGCAAAAAAAACAAAACCCCACATGTGACCCCATTTCGGAAACTACACCCCTCATGGAATGTAATGAGGGGTGCAGTGAGAATTTACCCCCCACAGGTGTCTGACGGATCTTTGGAACAGTGGTCCATGAAAATGAAAACTTGTACAGCCCACTGTTCCAAAGATCTGTCAGACACCAGTGGGGGGCAAATGCTCACTGTACCCCTTGTTACGTTCCTCAAGGGGTCTAGTTTCCAAAATGGTATGCCATGTGTTTTTTTTTGCTGTTCTGGCACCTTAGGGGCTTCCTAAATGCGACATGCCCCCCGAGCAAAATTTGCTCTCAAAAAGCCAAATATGACTCCTTCTCTTCTGAGCATTGTAGTTCGCCCATAGTGCACTTCAGGTCAACTTATGGGGTACCTCCATACTCAGAAGAGATGGGGTTACAAATTTTGGGGGGTATTTTCTGCTATTAACCCTTGCAAAAAGGTGAAATTAGGGGGGAAACACATTTTAGTGGAATTTTTTTTTTTTTTTTTTTTAGATATGCAAAAGTCATGAAACACCTGTGGGGTAATAAGGCTTACTTTATTCCTTATTACATTCCTCAAGGGGTCTAGTTTCCAAAATGGTATGCCATGTGGGTATTTTTTGCTGTTCTGGCACCATAGGGGCTTCCTAAATGCGACATGCCCCCCGAGCAAAATTTGCTCTCAAAAAGCCAAATATGACTCCTTCTCTTCTGAGCATTGTAGTTCACCCATAGTGCACTTCAGGTCAACTTATGGGGTACCTCCATACTCAGAAGAGAAGGGGTTACAAATATTGGGGGGTATTTCCTGCTATTGACCCTTGGAAAAATGTGAAATTTGGGGGGAAACACACATTTTAGTGAAAAAATTTTTTTTTTTTTTACATATGCAAAAGTCGTGAAACACCTGTGGGGTATTAAGGCTCACTTTATTCCTTGTTACGTACCTCAAGGGGTCTAGTTTCCAAAATGGTATGCCATGTGAGGGTTTTTTGCTGTTCTGGCACCATAAGGACTTCCTAAATGCAACATGCCCCCAAAAACCATTTCAGAAAAACGTACTCTCCAAAATCCCCTTATCGCTCTTTCCCTTCTGAGCCCTCTACTGCGCCCGCCGAACACTTTACATAGACATATGAGGTATGTGCTTACTCGAGAGAAATTGGGCTACAAATATAAATATACATTTTCTCCTTTTACCCCTTGTAAAAATTTAAAAATTGGGTCTACAAGAACATGCGAGTGTAAAAAATGAAGATTGTGAATTTTCTCCTTCACTTTGCTTCTATTCCTGTGAAACACCTAAAGGGTTAAAATGATGACTGAATGTCATTTTGAATACTTTGGGGGGTGCAGTTTTTATAATGGGGTCTTTTGTGGGGTATTTCTAATAAGAAGACCCTTCAAATCCACTTCAAACCTGAACTGGTCCCTGAAAAATAGTGAGTTTGAAAATTTTGTGAAAAATTGGAAAATTGCTGCTGAACTTTGAAGCCCTCTGGTGTCTTCCAAAAGTAAAAACTCGTCACTTTTATGATGCAGACATAAAGTAGACATATTGTATATGTGAATAAAAAATTTTTTTATTTGTAATATACATTTTCCTTACAAGCAGAGAGCTTCAAAGTTAGAAAAATGCAAAATTTTCAAATTTTTCATCAAATTTTAGGATTTTTCACAAGGAAAGGATGCAAGTTACCACAAAAATTTACCACCATGTTAAAGTAGAATATGTCACGAAAAAACAATCTCAGAATCAGAATGATAACTAAAAGCATTCCAGAGTTATTAATGTTTAAAGTGACAGTGGTCAGATGTGCAAAAAACGCTCTGGTCCTTAAGGCCAAAATGGGCTTGGTCCTGAAGGGGTTAAGGACCAGAGTGCAGGTGTACACACTTGACTAAATGAGCACTGGCCCTTCAAGAGTGAGAGCTTCGGTGTGCGCCCGCCCTAGGAGGCGGGGGCAAGCACACCGGGGCTACGAGGACAGGGAGGTGAGTGACAGGCTGGGATTCGCATGCGGGCGCGTCCCGCAATGCGAAATTTAGCCCCGCCAGCAGCGGGGACATGACAGAGCGCTCACGGCTGGCGTTTCTGGCCGGAGCGTGGCTGTTACACTTAGTAATAGAATTTGTAATTTACAAATCTGTTTAACTTTCTGGCAGCAGTTGATTTGAAAAAAAAAAATGTTTTTCCACCGGAGTACCCCTTTAATAATAAGGTGCAACTTCTTGGATAGGCGGATGAATGAAGTGATGTAAAGCAAAATAGATACAACTTAGGGTTTCAACCAGTATCCCCACATGGGGACCACAAAAGCCAACTGGTACATCAATAGTTTACACCATTGTGCACTGATAAAGGTGGTAAGCGCACCTGCACAATCTGGGCACAATTATGATGTGTAGTTGGTTTTAGTGCCCTCCCGCACCTAATTTTAGTGCCCTCCCCCACATAAAGTGGAATCCTAAAATCTGTAACAAAGCCCCAAGATAGGCAGGATTAATGCCCAAAGTGATATAACTAAACTGTAAAAACAAACACAGTGATGTCATAAAACATAGATATTTAAAGGGGTACTCCACTGGCCAGCATTCCGAACATTTAGTTCCGAAAGCTGTTTTCATGCTGCGGGCTTCAGCCACGCCCATTGTTGCATCATGGCCATGCCCCCTCAATGCAAGTCAATGGGAGGGGGTGTGGCAGTCATCATGCCCCCCCCCCATAGACTTGCATTGAGGGGTGTGGCCATGAGGCAACGAGGGGTGTGGCCGACCCCTGCAGCGCGAAAACAGCGTACGGAACATTTAGTTCCGAACGCTGGCCAGTGGAGTACCCCTTTAAACACAGTGATGTCATAACACAGATACTTAAACAGTGATGTCATAACACATAGATTCTGGATACATAGTACAGTGCCTTCAGAACAGAGATGATAGATAAATGGTCTTCATAGTCAGGGTACTACAATAAATTGCGCACAGTTATATCATAGTGCAGGAATAAAAACCATGTCGCAGTACAGAGCATGAACACTGCTATTCCCTTATGTGGCAGATTCACCACTGAGCACTCTAGGCCTCGGCCCCACCCATACACACCTGTATATAGCTTATCCGTGTGACTTGTTGGCACACTGATCCTTTAGATCCTATAAAGTGAAGGCATAGAAAGAATATCACATTTCTCCAGTTCTTGTTTTAAAATAATTCAGAGTGTAAACAAGGCCAAATGCATAGTAAGTGTATATCATGGCGGCCTGAAGAAGTGCGCTTGCGCATGAAATACATGCGCAAGCGCACTTCTGCAATACACTTTGCTGCACCTTCTGGATTGAGCACCCCCCGTGAACTATTGCGGACGGTCCCGGTGTTACAGTGTCTATTTGATATTCAGAATGGTGGCGGCTGTGCCGGACGCTGCTTCTATATCTTAGTATATCATGGTCACTTGGTTGCTATAAAAAGCATCCTGCTCTAACCTGCATAGCATAAGGTGACTCTTATGTTGTGTCCCAGTGCCCCTGTTCCTGCTGAGCTATTCTAGGAGTGTGAGGCTATGTTTATATGGTGGAATGACATTTGTCTTACAGCAGAGCGCAGGCAGAACATGCCAGCGCTATAACCACTCGGAAATGCGCCGTCTGGTAGACGGCAATGCATTTCCGTGCGAACTCTGTAGAGAGAATAGACAAGTACACAGAGAATCTTGTGTACAGTGCAGCAGGATCCCATTAAAATCAATCTGATGCTGTGGAATGTCCATTGTGTGAACATAGCCTAAGAGTTACATATTTGTATACTGCTATGTATCTGATGAATAATATCTTGGTCACATGATGTTTTCCACCTAGTTTCTATACAGAAACTTCTATTAAAGCTATGGGAAGAATCCCTAGTACAAATCCTTCTCCTGGAGATGTCTGGATCCAAACCAGTTCAGTCTGAGCCTGGCTTTTGCCAGATCAAACGTACAAACACCTCCAAGAAACTCAGGATCAAGCAGGGCACATGGAACTCAGGTGAGGCAGAAAAGCTTTATTACCCACAATGCAACGCGTTTTGCGGAAGACTGCTTCATCAGGCATCAGGATGCCTGATGAAGCGGTCTTCTGCGAAACGCGTTGCATTGTGGGTAATTAACCTTTTCTGCCTCACCTGAGTTCCATGTGCCCTGCTTGATCCTGAGTTTCTTGGAGGTGTTTGTACGTTTGTTGTTTATCCCAGGAGCGGCTGCTGGATCCATGATCTACTGATCTTTTATATGCCTTTCCATTGTTGTACTTGGTTCAGTACAACCACCGAGGGTGAGCACCTTTCCCTTGGGTTCATCTTCCATATGTACCTACGTTATCACACTATGGAGCGCTTTCCTTTGTTTTATTTGCCAGATCAAGTCATCTCTCATCTATTTTCCTGTTGGGTAGGTCGGTAAGTCTAGGTCTGGCTAAGGCCAGAATAACAGCTCCCCTAGCTCTGCTCCTGCTAGATGTACATACACCTAGGCCATAGTGTTACCTCTAGGTTTAGTAAACTTCAGGCCAATCCTGTCCTGTAACCTGCTCAAGCTAAGGCTTTCTACAGGCAAGTCACTGCAATGTTAAAGTTGCAAGTTTTTTTAAGACAGATTTGGGCCACATGTAAGGTGATAACAGTTCTGTATAGTGTTTGGAGGATTTCGCCCAAGATGTTGTCCCCAGTCTCTTCTGTAATGGCAAAGTGCTCACATTTCCAGCTCCAAGAAGGAGTATTATTAAAGGGGTACTCCACTGGGAATTTATTTATTTTTTTAAATCAACTTGTGCCAGAAAATTAAACAGATTTGTAAATGACTTCTATATAAAAATCTTAATCCTTCCAGTACTTATCAGCTGCTGTATACTACAGAGGAAGTTCTTTTCTTTTTTAATTTGCTTTCTGTCTGACCACAGTGCTCTCTGCTGACACCTCTGTCCATGTCAGGAACTGTCCAGAGCAGGATAGGTTTGCTATGGGGATTTTCTCCTGTTCTGGACAGTTCCTGACATGAACTGAGGTGTCAGCAGAGAGCACTGTGGTCAGACAGAAAGGAAATTCAAAAAGGAAAGAACTTCCTCAGTAGTATACAGCAGCTGATATGTACTGGAAGGATTAAGATTTACAAATAGAAGTAATTTACAAATCTGTATAACTTTCTGGCACCAGTTGATTAGAATTTTTTTTTATTGTTTTCCACCGGAGTGCCCCTTTAAGAATCAAAGTGTTAACTGAAGTCCTATAGAACAGCCCTGGGGACCAGAAGGTACATTAGTTCCTTATTATGGGGGACAGGATTATTTATTGTGGCTAATCTCTGTAGTGTGTGATTGTTATCTGACTGTGAAGAAAACATCTTGTCTATTTCTTTATCTGCTGATGAAGAGGTAATAAATATCCATGGAGATGAATCATGTTACTGAGATGTGAGTTAATGGTGCGTGGCGCTAGGAGTACAATGTGACCCAAATGGCTGGTGATTAAATCATAAAAGGAGTCAACAATCAGTAGTCGCCATTTGTGAAACTCTGCCGAAAATGTACTTAATAACCCGTCTCTATATTTACTAAGACAGATATTCCCATACACATAGGACAATGAAACCTACTGCAAATGTCTATGGAGAAGGAAATAATTGGAAAGTAATTGAAAGAGAACTTTATATGAGTACTGAATGGAGGGGCTTCTCTTTAAATACCGTGTTTCCCCGAAAATAGGACACAGTCTTATATTTATTTTTCCTCAAAAAGACACACTATGGCTTATTTTCGGTAGATGTCTTATGGTACAAGTATGGAACAACAATCTACATTTCTCCTCCATTTCATGAACCATACCCACCTGGCCTGCTGTACGGTACTCTCCATCCCATGCGGATGCACCATAGAGTACTGGGAGGAAGTGGCTTCAGCTTCCTCCCAGTGCTGGGCAACTGCAGGGACTTGGGAGCCGCCGCCGCAGCCGCCACACAGAAGTTGCATCCCCATGCTGATCAGCTGGGACACAGGAGCTGCCGTCGCCGCACGTTATCGGGACATCCCTATGGTACTTGTCAAGATGGGGCAGATGAGAAGGGCTGTCTGTCTTCATTACCTTCAATAAGCCACGCCTACCACTATGGCTTATTTTCGGGGGTATGGCTTATATTCAGCAAATACATTGAACTCCTGGTATGGTTTATTTTATGGGTAAGGGGGTATGAGTTTATGGGAAACACGGTAGCTGATCATGTTGGGTGGGGGGTGGTTGGGGTTATACTGCTGGGATGCTTGTTGGTACAATGTGTTGAAGAAACCTGACAGCAAATGTTCAATTCCTATACAATACCACTGCAGGGGCTTGAGAAGTATTAACCTTTAGGAAATAAGCAAACAAAGATCTTAAAGTGCACCTTAAAGGAGATCTGCACTGTTAGACACCTATCTCCCATCTGCAGTATAGGGGATAAGCGTCTCATCGTGGGGGGCAATTGCTGGGACCCCCGCAATCTCCTGTCTGGGGCCATGGCTCTCCCCGTGCAGGAGGCATGTCGGCCGCCACCCCCCTCCATGTATCTCTATGGGAGTGGCGTAGATGCAGCATTTGTGCATCCCCACCTACCCCATAGAGCTGTATAGAGGAGATGCACATGACCCTCGCAGAGCCGCGGCAATGCTGGGTCCCCCTACGAGGGATCGCGGAGGGGTCACAGCGGATATGGGAAAAGTGTCTAACACTGCAGTACTCCTTTAACTTTCAGATAACTTTCCAGGATAAGCTCCCATGTGTGTCTTGAGAAGCAGAACTATTTTTGGCATTTATCACCAGTTCTTTCCTTTCTGACTTAGCAGGTGTAGACTAGCTGATATGATGTCTTCCATATACTGAACACACACATCCAAACACAGAAGAGAGCATCCTGCTCCCATATACCTGTCACAATAAGTAAAAGCATCTACAGGGAATCTTGTCAAAGATGCAAAAAGTTCACTCCTCCATATAAAAATCTTAGCATTTTTGACTGGAAGCTCTGTGTATTACATATTGTAGGGATGTATTTCCAGTCTGAATGGGTTTCAACACTTTGAAACTTGGTGTACTGTGGACTTATTTTGTATAGTGACTATGAATTCCTACATCTATATATCACACCCTCAGAAGCAGAAGTAGCATGGAGAACATTATAGAGCAGTACTGAGCAGTTTAAACTGTAAATCAAATACTGTGGTTGGAAAGAACAGTTAGTAGAATATTTTGGTGCTTCTTGCTGTGTTCCTCTCTGTAGAGGCGGCTCTCTAACTAGGCGTTTTAGGCGGCCGCCTAAGGCCTCGCTCTAAAAGGGGCCTCGCTTAAAGGGGCCGCCTAAATCGTGTGATTAGCTTAGAATGACATATATAAATGTCATGATGTGCAGGTAGTTCGCCAATCATGGCATTTATATGTGGTAGGCCTCAGGGGTAGGGGTAGTGTAGTCAGGGTGTTGCTTCAGTATATCAGGGGTTAAGGTTAACCCTGTCACTCGTGACACCAGGCTGAGGGCTAGTATGCTGAGGTAATTCTCCGGCCTATCGCTGCCCTTCCCAGTAACGATAGGTGCATGCATATAATGACTGAAGGTCCACAAGGTAGTTGAACTTGAACTTGGATAAACTTTACTTAAAGACTTGCGGCACATCCAATGAACAGTAACAGTCTCTTTAATACAGTCTCCATACACCTCAGTGTTGTTGCAGACCTTGACTTTTTATATAAGTCTCAGAATTTAGGGTAATTTGCGAACATCCGTCCGGATTTAGGGGTTAGATATGGTCCGGTGATCTTGCAGAGTGCGTAGGGATTGATTACACTCACAGTTTAGAAGAGATCAAAACTCACTGATGACAGCAGCTCAGATCCTTCCCTGTCAACAGCCCAGGAACAAGAGAGCAAGAGCCATGGCCGCCGTGCCCTTATATGGGCAGGGGCAGGGCCTTTTTGGATTGGTCCATGGTCAGCTGTCACTCACCGTTACATAGCCTGATGGGTGAACACCTGACTTCCTCCAAAGGTCTTATACACAGAAACCATAGAGTCTTTGGAACGCATCACGTGACCCGCAGGTCCTGCAACGCTAACTAGGTAAGTACACTTACTATACAAATATATACACATTACATTTAAATAATTTTAATTACATAAGGGATCACAAGGGGCTAGCTAAGGATGACGACCCCACCTACACCTAGGGACTCTGACTTTGGGGACCTCACCTCAAGGCAACGGATGCAATCCGGTGCCGGGACACCACATATATATGTCATGCAGTTAACCCGCTGATGCCCGGCATTGCACAGGTTAACTGGCAAAAGTCCCGCTGTTACCAGCGGGGGACAACTTCTGCAAGCCCCCCTAGGACCATCTGTGGATGGTCCTGGTCAGCGATCACTGTGATTGGTCCCTGTGGACCAATCACAGTGATTGCTGACAGGGGGGGGGTTAAACTTCAGATCGATCCTCCTGCTCTGCCCGCCCCTAGAAGTCGGGCAGAGCGGGGGAAGAGGATCCCAAGTGCTGCGGGGGGCCACGGCACATACCTGCGGAGGGACCGGCGGGGAAGGCGCGGCAGTAAGGACCGGGGACCGGCAGCAGGCACACGTGGTGGCGGTGGCGGCAGGCAAGTCTAGAAGGCAGCGGCAGCAGGCAAGTGGAAGCAGCAGTGAACATCGCCGTAAAGTGATATTCACTGCTGCTTCTAGGAGTTTCAAAACTACAACTCCCAGCATGCCCAGACAGCCTTTGGCTGTCTGGGCATGCTGGGAGTTGTAGTTTTGCAACATCGGGAGGGCTGCAGTTTGGAGACGTGCAGTGGTCTCCTATCTGTGCTCTTCCAGATGTTGCAAAACTACAACTCTCAGCATGCCCAGACAATCCAGGCAGGCTGGGAGTTGTAGTTCTGTAACATCTGGCCCTTCAGATGTTGCTGATCTACAACTACCAGCATGCCTGGGCAGTCTGGGCATGCTTGGAGTTGCAGGGCCAGATGTTACAAAACTACAACTCCCAGCATTCCTGGACTGTCTGGGCATGCCGGGAGTTGTAGTTTTGCAACATCTGGAATAGCACAGATTGAAGACCATTGCACAGTGGTCCCCAAACTGCGGCCCTCCAGATGTTGCAAAACTACAACTCCCAGCAGGCACGGCAGCCAAAGGGCATGCTGGGAGTTGTAGTTTTGCAACAGGTTTGTACAGGGTACATTCACATGGACAGGTTTACAGCAAGTCTCACGCTGCAACTCGCTGTAAACCAGTCCATGTAAATGTACCCTAAAAACACTACACCACACTACACTACACAAAATAAAAAGTAAAACACTACATGTACACACCACCTTACACAGTCCCCCCCTCCCCAATAAAAATGAAAAACATCAGGTACGGCACTGTTTCCAAAACGGAGCCTCCAGCTGATGCAAAACAATAACTCCCAGTATTGCCACACAGCCATTGACTGTCCAGGCATGCTGGGAGTTTTGCAACAGCTGGAGGCACCCTGTTTGGGAATCACTGCCGTAGAATACCCCTATGTCCATCCCTATGCAAATTCCTAATTTAGGCCTCAAATACCCATGGCGCTCTCTCACTTCGGAGCCCTTTCGTATTTCAAGGCAACAGTTTAGGGCCACATATGGGGTATTTCTGTAATCGGGAGAAATTGCCTGACAAATGTTGGGGGGCTTTTTCTTCTTTTACCCCTTATGAAAAGGTAAAGTTGGGGTCTACTCCATCATGTTATTGAAAAAAAATCTATTTTTTATAGTAACTTGATAGTGTTGCCCCACACAAAAGGTAAAAGGGGAAAAAAGACCCCCAAAATTTGTAACGTACGGAAATACCCCATATGTGGATGTAAAATGCTCTGCGGGTGCACAACAAGGCTCAGGAGTGAGAGTGCCATGTACATTTGAGCTGATTTGCACAGGGGTGGCTGAACGTTACAGCTGTTCTGACATAAAAACAAAACAAAAAAAAACTACACCCCTTAAGAAATGTAGCAAGGGGTATAGTGAGCCTTAACTACCCACAGGTGTTTTAAGAATTTTCGTTGAAGGGGTAATAGGAAGGGGTAATAGGAAAAAAGCCCCCCAAAATTTGTAATCCCATTTCTTCTGAGTAAGAACATACCCCACATGTGGATGTAAAGTGCTCTGCGGGCTAACTACAATGCTCAGAAGCTTGGAGAAAGAATTTGGATGGAATTGAAGGCCATGTGTATGTACAAAGCCCCCATGGTGCCAGAATGGTGGACCTCCCCACATGTGACCCCATTTTGGAACTACACCCCTCACAGAATTTAATAAGGGGTGCAGTGATCATTTACACCCCACAGGTGTCTGACAGATTTTTGAAACAGTGGTCCGTGAAAAGGAAAAATGTAATTTTTCATTTACACAGCCCACTATTCCAAAGATATGTCAAACGCCAGTGGGGTGCAAATACTCACTACACCCCTTATTAAATTCTGTGAAGGGTGTAGTTTTTATGTTCTTCTTTTTATGGTGCTTGGGGGGGGGGGGGGGGCCTCAGATTTATTTTCGCCTAAGGCCTCAAAAAGTCTAGAGCCGCTTCTGCCTCCCTGCCTTTGTCTCTCTTCCACTCCCCCATCCTCACCATCATAGACTTCTATGGGCAGATATACCGTATTTATCGGGGTATACCACGCACCGGCCTATAACACGCACCCTCATTTTACCAAGGATATTTGGGTAAAAAAAGTTTTTTACCCAAATATCCATGATAAAATGAGGGTGCGCGTGTGCGCGTGTGTACCCCGATATACCCCCAGGAAAGGCAGGGGGAGAGAGGCCGTCGCTGCCCGCTTCTCTCCCCCTGCCTTTCCTGGGGTCTAGAGCGCTGCTGTTGGCCCTTTTCACCCCCTGAATTATGAATTATGCCACCGGGGATGGGGGGAGGCAACGGGGCAGCGGCGCCGGCAATGGGTGCCGCTGCCCCTTCTCTCCCCCTGGCTGTCGGCGCCGCTTCTCTCCCCCTGGCTATCGGCGCCGGCACCGATAGTCAGGGGGACAGAAAGGGCAGCGGCGCCGATAACCAGGGGGTGAAAAGGGCCGACAGCAGCGCTCTAGACCCCAGGAAAGGCAGGGGGAGAGAAGCGGGCAGCGACGGCCTCTCTCCCCCTGCCTTTCCTGGGGGTGTATCGGCGTATAACACGCACACAGACTTTAGGCTAAAAACTTTAGCCTAAAAAGTGCGTGTTATACGCCGATAAATACGGTAATCTAGTATTGTATCTATTATCTCTGGAGACTGACTAGAAATTTAAGTGTGAATGATGAATTTAGAAGGGGATGTATTAAGGAGGAGGGAAGGAGCCTGATAGGTGGTGAAGAGGCATTTTCTCTATTTTGTTATATTACAATATTTTGTATAATGAAAAGTCAGTGAACAGTTATAAACAATAAAGAATTAAATTATGGAGTATAATAGGAAACTGCAGAACTATATATATATATATATATATATATATATATATATATATATATCTCATATACAGTCATGGCTGTAAATGTTGGCACCCCTGAAATTTCTCAAGAAAATGAAGTATTTCTCACAGAAAAGGATTGCAGTAACAAGTTTTGCTATGAACATGTTTATTCCCTTTGTGTGTATTGGAACTAAACCAAAAAAGGGAATAAAAAAAGGTTAATTGGACATAATGTCACAAAACTCCAAAAATGAGCTGGACAAAATCATTGGCACTCTTTTAAAATTGTGGAAAAATAAGATTGTTTCAAGTTTCAAGCATGTGATGCTCCTTTAAACTCACCTGGGGCAAGTAACAGGTGTGGGCAATATAAAAATCCCACTTGAAAGCAGATGAAAAGGAGAGAAGTTCACTTAGTCTTTGAATTGTGTGTCTGTGTGTGCCACACTAAGCATGGACAACAGAAAGAGGAAAAGAGAACTGTCTAAAGACTTGAGAACCAAAATTGAAAATATCAACAATCTAAAGGTTACAAGTCCATCTCCAGAGATCTAGATTTGCCTTTTTTTCCACAGTGCGCAACATTATCAAGAAGTTTGCAACCCTTGACACTGTAGCTAATCTCCCTGGGCATGGACAGAAGAGAAAAATTTATGAAAGGTGTCAACGCAGGATAGTCCGGATAATGTATAAGCAGCCCCAAACAAGTTCCAAAGAATTTCAAGCTGTCCTGCAGGCTCAGGGAGCATCAGTGTCAGCGCGAACTATCCGGCAACATTCAAATGAAATTAAACGCTATAGCAGGAGACCCAGGAGGACCCCACTGCTGACACAGAGACATAAAAAAGCAAGACTACATTTTGCCAAAATAAACTAGAGTAAGTCAAAATCCTTCTGGGAAAACGTCTTGTGGACAGATGAGACCAAGATAGAGCTTTTTGGTAAAGCACATCATTCTACTGTTTACCCTACAAAGAAAAAAACACAGTACCTACAGTGAAATATGGTGGAGGTTCAATGATGTTTTGGGGTTGTTTTACTGTCTCTGGCACTGGGTGCCTTGAATGTGTGGAAGGCATCATGAAATCTGAGGATTACCAACGGATTTTGGGTTGCACTGTACAGTCCAGTGTCAGAAAGCTGGGTTTGTGTCCAAGATCTTGTGTATTCCAGAAGGACAATGGGGGAGATTTATCAAAACCTGTGCAGAGGAAAAGTTGCCCAGTTGCCCATAGCAACCAATCAGCTCGCATCTTTCCTTTTTAACAAGGCCTCTGCAAAATGAAAGAAGCGATCTGATTGGTTGCTATGGGCAACTGAGCAACTATTCCCCTGCACAGGTTTTGATAAATCTCCCCAAATGACCCCAAACATTCATCATAAAACACCCAGAAATGGATGGCAACAAAGCGCTGGAGAGTTCTGAAGTGGCAGCAATGAGTCCAGATCTAAATCCCATTGAACACCTGTGGAGAGATCTTAAAATTGCTGTTGGGAAAAGGCACCTTCCAAAAAGAGAGACCTGGAGCAGTTTGCAAAGGAAGAGTGGTCCAACATTCCGGCTGGGAGGTGTAAGAAGCTTATTGATGGTTATAGGAAGCGACTGATTTAAGTTTTTTTTTCCAAAGGGTGTGCAACCAAATATTGAGTTAAGGGTGCCAATAATTTTGTCCAGCCCATTTTCGGAATTTGGTGTGACATTATGTCCAATTACAAACAATACACACAAAGGGAATAAACATGTGTATAGCAAAACATGTGTTACTGCAATCCTTTTCTGTGAGAAATTGTCATGTCTATATTGGTCTGTGTTCACACACACAGCTATTGCATTGGTGTGTGTGTGAACATTTTTATTTCCCTGGTGAAGGAAGAGTTAAAATTTCCTGGCTGTTTTTAGCCCATGCCTCTGGAAGCCAATAGCTGCTAGGGTGTGTCTATTTATTGTCAGCCCAGGCTAGTCTCTAGGCTGGTGATTACATAGACTTCCTGATGTCTAGCTGCTAACATACTGCACTTTAGCGCAGGAA
The DNA here is from genome assembly GCF_029499605.1 of Hyla sarda. Lineage (NCBI taxonomy): Eukaryota > Metazoa > Chordata > Amphibia > Anura > Hylidae > Hyla > Hyla sarda. The sequence goes on from NC_079190.1 coordinate 461,078,467, forward strand.
GGGACTGGCTCCCAGTTGTCGACTCACCGTTTAGGGTGAGTGGGCAAGTAGGCAGGGAGAGATGTTTTATGGTCAGTTTAGGGCTCGCTCTCGCTGCCAGTCAGGGGTGTAAACATTTACGGCCATGACTGTATATTTGCTCTGTTGAATTCTGAGATTCTAAGATATGAAGTTGTCATTAAAGGGGTACCCCACTGAAAAACATTTTTTTTCTTAATCAACTGGTGCCAGAAAGTTAAACAGATTAGTAAATTACTTCTATTAAAAAATCTTAATCCTTCTAGTACCAGTATCAGCTGTTGTATACTGCAGGGGAAGATCTTTTCTTTTTGAATTTCCTTTCTGTCTGACCACAGTGCTCTCTGCTGACACCTCTGTCCATGTCAGGAACTATCCAGAGCAGGAGAGGTTGCTATGGGGATTTGCTCCTACTCTGGACAGTCCTAAAAAGGGGAAGAAAGAAAAGAACTTCCTGCGGAGCATACAGCAGATGATAAGTACTGGAATTGTTAAGATTTTTAAATAGAAGTAATGTACAAATCTGTTTAACTTTCTGGCACCAGTTGATTTAGAAAAAAAATGTTTTCCAGTGGAATACCCCTTTAATGACAACTTCATATCTTAGAATCTTAGGTAGAAAATCCCTATTGTGCGGGACCTCAGATCAGTAAAACCTTATGGGATAAAGTGAGAGGGGCCTGTAGTTAGTACTTAAAAGGGGTACTCTGCTGCTCAGCGTTTGGAACAAATTATTCAGAACGCTGGAACCGGCACCGGGAGCTTGTGACATCATAGCCCGCCTCCTCATGATATCACATCCACCCCTCAATGCAAGTCTATGGGAGGGGGCGTGGCATCATGAGGGGGCCGGGCTATGACGTCACAAGCACCTGGCGTGGCTCCAGCATTCGCAACAGTTTGTTCCAAACGCTGAGCAGCGGAGTACCCCTTTAAACTCAATAGAGAGCAAAGTCAAAGTGGCTCATGCCTGTCCATGATTGCATCCCATTTGGTATCCCATTTTGCTGATATATATGTGCCACGGAAGGAACAATCTTGGTGAGAAATAACTCTTGTACAGTTGTACAGCTGTAATGCTGAGAAAATAATATTGTGCTGTAACCATAACACAGAGGAGCAAGAAGCTTCTACGCCTCAATGGAAGAACTGTAATAAGCTTCCCCCACCTACCACATGCCATTTATAATACTGATGTTTTCTTTTGGATCTTTGTGTGTCCTCAAGCACCTGAGCCCGGGGTCAACTGTTAAAGGGGTATTCTGGGAATATTTTTAGTTTGACTCTGCTACAGGGGCTCTAAAGTTAGTGTAATTTACAACATAGTATCTGTACCTGTGTTGCATTGTGGTCTCTCAATTCTTCTGTGATTATTTGACCCAAGGTTTATTTTTAACAGTATACAAAATTACGGTCTTCTCAGATTTTCCCAGGTTGCAATGTGGCCCAAAACATTACATCACTACTCAGGTGTTCAGAGGGAGCCTGTCTTTGCTTTAATGGGTGGAGGGACCGCTGGGTGGGAGGGAGATCATTCTGCAAGAATTGTAGTTTTGAAGCAACAGCTATAGGCACCCTAGTTAGAAAACACTGGTCTATTGCATGAAAGGCAGCCCAGGTGTTTTACAATGGGTGGGTTGGCGGATGTGTGGGAGGGAGAAAAGTGACCTCACACTTACAAACAAGGAATCATGGTATGTGTAGTTTAAGGGAATGAACTCCAACAGGAAATAGCCAGTTCACGAAAAGATAGCCTCAGCGCTATGGTAATCTCACAACATAGGCTCCAATAAAACCATGGGTATCTGGGAGTTACAGCCATGACATTGAAGCTAAAATACATCTGTATTATTGGCATCTGAAACCAAGTTAATAGTTGATTTGTAATTTAAGCTCCCATATTGTTCTCTGATAACATGAGACCAGCAGATTATTACATTTGGCTTCAGATATCAATAGAGAAAAAAACACATTGAGCAAAATCAGCACAAGATGAGCAAAATGTTACATTTAACCTGAATTGTAGCAATGTTGAAAATATGACCTCTGGTCAAGTAACACAAAATCCAGTGCAAAAAGTACAAAAAGCATCTAAAGCTTCCATACATCTGAAGAGAATATCCGGATATAGCTTACAGCTGCTTTGTGCCTCTTGTGCTTTTGAATCCGGGTTTTGAGTTGCATTGTCATTCATTCGTATATAGAATGCATTCAGAAAGTCTTCAGACCTTTTTCACATGTTGTTTTGTTGCCGCCTTGTTCAAAAATGGAATAAAAAGTCATTCGGCACTTAATACCCCAAAATAATAATGTGAAAACAGAATTTAAAAAATCTTTGCTAATTTATTGAAAAGGAAAACCTAAAATATTGCATTGACATAAGTATTCATACCTTTTACTCAGAACTTAGTTATATTAAAATAATCAGTGCAAGCTCCGTGAGGCCGGATGCTAACTTGAGAAAGGTTCGGGCAGCACTGTACAACGGTTCAAGTTGGTGCTCGGAGCTTGCATTGATTATTTTGTTGCTTGTGCATCACATATGCATGGATTGGCTTGTCCAGAGTGGAACTATGGCTTCTTCACCGAACATTTTTTCCTACACTAGCCTGGATGCGGAACGTATCCTTGAGACTGGGGGAAAGGAGGACTGTGCCTTTCTCCATGTACCATCTACACGGGATATACAAAGGAGGTATGAATTCGAGACCAAAAGTCTAACTTCCTTGATGCTGCATTCTACCACCTTGAAAGAGTACTATAAATTACAGCACATTCCGCGTGGTATGAGTATCCAACCACATGACACCAGTTTTGCTATTGCCATGGACTTTAGAACACAATATGAGCAAATCTCAAATAAGTATTCTTTGGATTTAATTCTATTGAATCTCAAATTCTTGAACAAGGACATTGACTCCACACGGATTAAGGTCCAGTAGTTGGAACAATCACTGAAATCTATTGTTCCTGATGGAGAAGGTATACAAATATTGGATAAACAAAAGGATTTTTAGCAGAAATTTTGTAAAGATCAAGGGGAAACTAAACGCTCGAAATGGGCTAGGGATCAACAGGATTATGCCACTAACCGCATTTACAATTGGGGAACCCAACAGACAAGCCTCAAGAAATACAAGAAAAAACACACCAACCACGACGATAAAGGTGAAAAACAGGCAACTCCACCGCAGGAACCTTTTTTAGGAGCAGGCCATGCCCCTACCGCAGATCCAACAGGTGGGGGGGACGGTGACATAACCGACACCGTAAGAACTCGGGGACACCACATGCAGAAAACAACACAGCCCAAGATCAATTTCAAAAAGAAGGACACCAAAAGAAAGTAGTGGTATATATCTCATCTATTCCACTAACAGACTCACAATTACAACTGTTGGTTAAAGGCTTGAATTATTGCCCCACTTCTAGACCTGATTGGTTCCAGTTGGAGCTGGACCTCCTCAGCTCTTCAGGAAACTAAGGCTTAAAGTCTGGTTTTCTGGGGAGTCTGGGGGGGGGGGGGGTGATTTTCTCCCATTGGGTCTACTACATCTTTTCAATTGAGAGATTATGACATTGGCACCTTAAGTGATTTTACTCCTAATGTAAATTATCCTATGATTGACACTTTTTGTACTTTAGTGAAAAGGGACATAGACAAAATGAAAAATTATTTTTCTAATTTAAAACATCCTAATCTTACACATGAGCAAGTCTCGGCGATTGATGGGCTTGTCCAGAACCATAACCTGGTTATAAAACCCATAGACAAGGGCAGGGCGGTTGTGGTGAAGGACCAGTCCAAATATATCGCCGAGGCGCTCAGACAATTGGCTGATTCTGCCACTTACTGAAGGGTGACTGTGGACCCTAGGTGGGAGGCGGAACGTACAATTAAAGCCCTTGTCACAGCAGCTGTGGAGAAGAACCTTGTTGACAAACCATTAGCTGAATAACTTGTGGTTGAATATCCATTAACACTACTTTTGTACTTGCTGCCTAAGATACATAAGTCGTTGCGGGACCCTCCCGGGTGCCCCATAGTGTCCAGGTGGGAATCCGCAACGAGCCACATCTCTATATTTCTGGACAGGGTTCTTCGTCCATATGCATGCAAAGCAAAATCGTACATACAAGATACGTCAGATTTTTTTGTCTAAAATACACAATGGCCCTCATTTACTAAAAGTGGAGTGTTTATTTTGGAGTGTTTTTTATATCACTGCATTTTTTTTCACTGCTTATTTACTAATCTGTCGCACATGTCGGTAATTTTTCTGTCGCACGGGTTTTTCGTGTCGCACTAGTCAATTGTGTCGTACAAACTCCAAACACGTAACTTTTTTTGGACCTTAAAGACCATTTATAAATAAAAATGTATTTGTGTGAGTCAAAAGGTTTTGGACTAGTTTGTTTATAAACAGTTTAATTAATAAAAATTATTCAGGTGTTATAATGTAAAAAAAAAATTATCACCCAAACATTAAATACTTTATTCATAAAAGTGTTTAACTGTACAAAATGTTATAAACCAGACAAACTCACACTTTTTCTCGAGTGATTTTGGAAGTACTCCAAGTATTTTTAGTTTTTTGTCGGTAAAATGCCCATTTTTGCATAAAACACCTCCATTTCAGAGTGAAAAAAAACCCCACTCCGAGTGTTTTCTAAAATGTCGGTTGTGCGACAAAAATTTGGTCGCATAATTAGTCGCACAGACGTTGCGACTAAAATTTAGGTGCAATAACCGAGAAAAAGAGTCGGTTGGACTTTAGTAAATGAGGGCCAATGTCTTTGTTCCAGAGGGTGCTATATTAGCATCCCTAGACATTGTACGTCTCTACACATCAATCCCTCATGACGACAGTAACCTTGCAGCTAGGGATGCCATCGTGGGGGATTTCTCACAGGAACAGACAGATTTTTTGATTGCACTATTGAATGTAGTTGTCAGAAAAAACTATTTCAAATTCAATGAACAATTCTATGTCCAGTGTGAAGGAACAGCCATGGGGACAAATGTGGCGCCGACCTATGCGAATGTGTTCATCTCCCACCTGGAGGAGAGGGGCGTCTACATGTCCCACCACTTCAGCCATGTGCTGGAGTGGTGGAGGTTTATTGACGACATCTTTCTCCTCTGGGTGGGAGACGAGTCACATTTGCAGGCGTTCCACGAATACCTCAATGATGTACACCCCAATATAAAGTTCACTTTGACATATTCCACCGAGTCGGTGCAATTTCTTGACACCTTGGTACAAATTGATGGCCACTGTTTAACTCCAAACTTGTATGTAAAACCCACAGATGCCAATTCAGTCTTAAGGTATGCGAGTCACCACCCCAAATCTATGCTACGCTCGTTGCCCACAAGCCAGATGCTGCGGGCAAAGAGAATAGTAAGTTCGGATACCAATTTGGAGCCAACTCTAGACAGGATGGTGTCCAACTTTCTGGAGCGTGGATATCCGAAAAATTACTGCTAACAAGTAAGGATATCATTCTGAAGGAAGCCTGCCAGTCTGTCAACAAACAAAAACAGAAAAAGTCACCTAGGGTTACTTTGTCTCCACCTTCTCGTAGGCCTCCGGCAGGTTGTCCAGTGTCCTCAGAAAGCACTGGCACATCCTGAGGAATGGCTTCGAGGGGGTGGATGAATTTAGACATCCCCCGATGATGGCATATCGGAGACCTTGTAATTTAAAAGACCGCCTTGTCAAAACAAATGTATATACCCCGGGCCCAGGCCAGAGCTATATTACATCCAGAAATCCTGGATCATTTCCATGTAGGTCTTGTATCAACTGCTCCCTGGTGTGTAAGGGGAACACCTTTGTGCACCCCAGAATGGGAGTTGAATTCAAGATCAAACATTACTTGATGTGCAACTCGTCGTATGTGGTGTATGTCCTGTGGTGCCCCTGCGGACTAATTTACGTACGGGAGACCACATGGGACTTTAAGACCTGCATAAACCATCACCGCTACACTATCCGCAGGTCGAGACAAGATCTTCCTGTGGCTAAACACTTCAGTGATCAAGGACATATGGAAAAAGACCTCCGCTTCATGTTGATTGACCACATCCCTCTCCTCAAGAGAGGAGGGGATAGAGTCAGCCACCTGAAGAGGAGAGAATTTAAATGGATCTACACTCTCCAGGCCCTAAAACATGGAGGTTTAAATGTGGAATTCAAAATAAATCATAAAATATGCAACCTTTGATATGTCTAGACCGTGAATATCTCTAGAATGTGTATCTAGCTCCTGTCTTGTGTAGGATTTGGTTATTATTAATATTTTAACTTGATACACTTTTTTTAAACCGGGGAGAGATTGTGGGGTGCGTGAAACCGGACGAAAATCGTGATGAGACGCGATCGCCATCTGCGGACGAAAATCGTGATGAGACGCTATCACCACACTTATGCCAGTAATGGCCACTTGTTTTATTAAACCTGCAGGTCCTTGCACGAATTCCACCTTTTCACAAATTCTCCAATAATATTGGACAAGTGGATGCCCGGACGCCACCTAGAAACGAGCACAACACTGGCGGGGGTCCCCGTCATGCAAGAGGGACGGGGAACACCATGCCTTGATAACCACAAGACAGGGATACCTGGAGCACGGAAAAGGTGCTCAAAAAAAGTGGGTGTCCCCACTGCCCACAACGCATTGGGATTCTGAATATATGAAGGTATGAAATAGCACATTTCCAATAGGACCTGACAGGCCGGTGTTGCCAATTTCCAAGATGGCACCGTCCGACACAGCAACCCCAGGGCACATGCGCGAAGAAACGCTGTGGGTTGCCATGTCAACACAACACATCACTTACGGTTTGGACCGGAAATCATGTTTGCTGCGCACGCTGTGCTGGGCGAAGCGTTCCACGCGATGGATGTCTGGTGACACGCACGCCGCGACCTCCCTCCTGTAACGGTATTTCGGACTTATTATACACTGCTGCGCAAGAACTTATTGTAATTTAAAGTATAGTCATATTTTAATATTGTGTTGCACGTATAATTCATATTTGCATGATGCAGGTCCCTTACGGGCTTGCGTGTATTTATACCCGTACATCCACGTGTAATCTTATTATTCATTATGACTATTTTTACTGTATTGTGTTAATTATCACTTTATAATCATGTGTACCTTGTAAACTATTTATACTCTTTACTCTGCACTATACACCATTTGTTGCTCGATGATGGCTGCGAGAGGCAGCCGAAACGTCGCCATTGTTTGGTGAATAAAGCCACACATCTTTCACCAAAATACCTGTGTGACGCTGTTTTCTGCTATTTGATTTATCTATCTATCTATCTATCCCATATCTATTTTTCTATCTCATATCTATCTATCTTATATCTATCATCTATCTATCTTATATCTATCTATCTCATATCTATGTCATATCTATCTATTTATCTATCTATCTATCTTATATCTAAGAGTTGGCGTGAGACAGCACCGGGGACCAACCTCCGTGCATGTGAAACACCCAGGCAGCCAGCCTGGTGTTAGTGTATGCAAAGTCCAGGAATCACAGCACCAGTAGGTCAAGGATCTTCATAAGCTGGTTTCTTTATTCGCCCCAAAAGTTACAACGTTTCGGCAACAATAGCCTTTATCAAGCATCTGCTTGATAAAGGCTATTGTTGCCGAAACGTTGTAACTTTTGGGGTGAATAAAGAAACCAGCTTATGAAGATCCTTGACCGATTGGTGCTGTGATTCCTGGACTTTGCATATCTTCTATCTATCTATCTCATATCTATCTATCTATCTATCTATCTATCTATTTATATCTAACTATCTCATATCTATCTATCTATCTATCTATCATCTATTTATCTTATATTTATCTATCTATCTATCTATCTATCTCTCTCATATCTATATATCTATCATCTATCTATCTATCTATCTATCATCTATCTAATATCTATCTATCTTATATCTATCTATCATTTATCTATCTTATATCTATCTATCATCTATCTATCTCATATCTATCTATCTCATATCTATCTATCTCATATCTATCTATCTATCATCTATCTTATATCTATCTATCTATCTATCTTATATCTATCTATCTCATATCTATCTATCTATCATCTATCTTATATCTATCTATCTATCTTATATCTATCTATCTCATATCTATCTATCTATCTCATTGCTGCTATACATGTGAGCAAATAAACCCACTTTTTTCACTTATTGGAGGAGTGCTGCGCTTTTCTATTTCTATGCTACAAGGACTCTGATCAAGTCTGGGCGCTGGTGACCTGTGAGGCACCTCACACCGGCACCCCACATGGATTGGGATAAGTAGTGCTGCAATACCTTTTCTGTATCTATCTATCTATCTATCTATCTCATATCTATCTGTCTATCTATAGTATAGTCTTACTTGTTGTATTACTTATACACCTCACGTAACACTCTGTATTCTGCAGGAGGATAAGAGAGGACTCCTCCTAATTATTTTTCCTATAAGGAATTTTAGAACAGCTCCGTTACTCTTGTTTTGTGAATCAAAGGATGCAAAGCAACATCCGCGTTCTTTGACAGATGAATGTATTTTATTTCAAAGCATTGTCCTGTTTTATCTCCAAACCTTTGCGTTCTCTAGCATATTAATCTCTTACCACCTACTGCCCCCTGGTGGCCTGTAGTTCATGTGTAATTGTCCTTTCTGATTGTTAACATGAAAAGGCAGCTGAAGACAATCCCATATGTGCTTCCCTCTATGAGTGTAATGCTAATTCTAAAAGAGACTCTTATCTATTAAATAAAGGAGAATGTAGCACATATAAAATCCCTTACATTACAATATTCTGTATACTCTGCAATAACACAGTCTAATAAGAGACTGAATGACTGTAAATGTTTCCTGTTATACTGTTTCTTACAGCAGACTATGCAGACACGGTCTGTACCCTTTAATCTGTGTAAATATGATGTTGTCATTGCTTCGGTGAGGTTGAGCAATGTAGCAGAAAAAAACTTGCCCACTGAATGCATAAGGGCAGTGTTTCCCAACCAGTGTGCCTCCAGCTGTTTCCAAATAACAACTCCAAGCATACCTGGACAGCCAACTGGAAGAAAGGATAATGATCGCAGGGTTCACACTACTGGGACCCCCAGTGACCTGGAAAATGATGGGATATGAGGACTATATGTGAGGATGGGATATAAGGACTGGATATGAGGATGGGATGTGAGTAGAGATGAGCGAATCGAAGCTGCGAACCCGAATTCGTTACGAATTTCATGAAATATTCGATTTTCAACGAATGCGAATATCGCCGCGATTCGATCGTGCGAATCGCTTCATTAAACTCCATTTTACAGCGTTCCAGGCTATTGGAGACCTAAAATGGTGGATCCACATGTGAGTACATGGGGCAGGGGATTATGGGAGGGCGGGAAACAGCGGCGGGAATGAAGGTAGGCGGGCTGACCCTGAACCACATATGAGATGCAGCCTATCAGTGTTCACTGACCCCTGTGATGTCACAGCCCCTCTATAATCGGCAGCCATCTTGCCTCTCTTCATTTCATCTATGCACTCAGATGGAGAGGACGGGACTGTGTGTGTGTGAATTGCTCATACCACAGCGTTACACTGCAAGTGCTAGTCACATCAGCATTAGGGAAAGGCAGGAGTGCAGAGTGCTGTGCTGTTACTCTGAGAAGGATCATTGATAGCTAAACCTCCTATTCACGTTATTGAGCATTGCAGTGTGGTAGGCCTCTGGGGTAGGGGTAATGTAGTCAGGGTATTGCTTCAGTATATCAGAGGTTAAGGTTAATCCTATAGTTCGTGAGGCCAGGCTGAGGGCTAGTATGCTGAGGTAATTTTCCGGCCTATCGCCGCCCTTCCCAGTAACGATAGGTGCTTGCAAATATTGACTGAAGGTCCACAAGATAGTTGAACTTGAACTTAATAAACTTTACTTAAAGACTTGCGATGCATCCAATGACCAGTAACAGTCTCATTCAAACAGTCTCTATACACGTCAGTGACTGACAGTTGTTGCGGACCTTGACTTGTGTTATAAGTCTCTGAATTCAGGGTTAATTGTGAAGATCCATCCGGATTTAGGGGATAGATAAGGTCCGGTGATCTTGCAGAGTGTTTAGGGATTGATACACTCACGATTTAGAAGAGACCAGCAGTCGCCGCAATGCTCAGACCTAAACTCACTGATGACAGCAGAGCAGATCCTTCCCTGTCAACAGCCCAGGAACAAGAGAGCTATTAATGCCACCACGCCCTTATATGGGCAGGGGCGGGGCCATTTTGATTGGTCCGAATATCTGTCACTCATTGTTACAAGGAATGATGGGTGCTATACGTCATAGGGACCTCCAAAGGTCCTTAAGCAAAAACCATAGAGTTTACCTGATCACGTGACCAGCAGGTCCTGCTACGCTCCGTACAGGTAATTAACCAATTATATACATTTGTACAATTATACTTATATAAATCCTGAATAAACTGTTAGTTTAATGAATACCTAGATGAGAGATGACAAGGGGCGGACTAGATAAAAAGGACCTCGACGTCCTAGGGACTCTGGCTATGGGGACCTCTATACAGGTACCGTATAGGATGCGGTACCGGGACACCACAAACCCCCTTACTTAAGATAAGTCGACCTCGAAGCCTGTCCCCTAAGGCAGAGGAACTAGGACTAGACCAGGATGATACTTATAAATTTGCTATACATCCTAAGTAAACATTGAACACATTTACATTCTCTGATACTCTTACTAGTATCTGGACTAGACAATAGAAATCTTTCTAGACATTGGTACTATCTAGACATTAATGTTATCTAGACATTAATGAAGCTATCTAACCTTTAGTCTCTGGCTTCTGAAACATTTTTATTAAGCTTATTATACATTTTAAAGCTTACTAGACAATTAGGCAGCTATCTAACATGTAGTTGCTAGCCCCTAAGAAATTTTATTAGCTCTCATCTATACATCTTTATGAGGCTAACCAGACATTAGTACAGCTCTATATACCTTTAGTGTCAAGCTGACTAGACATTTTTATTATCTCACACATCTTATTCGCCAACAATAAGTTACCTGTTAGTACACATAAGGTATACTGGCTAGCCGGAAGCTAGGTCACAGTAAGATTGGCTGCTAGGGTCTATCGGCTACACGCTACTTACCCCTAGAGCACTTTCAAAAACAACCTAACTTGGTTACTTTAAGCATTACGTGTTTCATTTGTTAGCTCGCAAGAGCACCTACTGGCCAGGTAGAGCACCTCACACATGCAAAGAAGGAGAAGAGGAAGTGTACCTAACAGTGGCAGGAATTGAATTTCAATAGGCTACAATCCCTAAAGTGTTTTCTTAAGTGAGACATTTATTTTGGTATATGTACTAGAGAAACTTGAGGTAGTAGATTTAAGTCAGTAAGTTAAGGTACTATGGGGGAGATTTATCATAACTTGTGCAGAAGAAAAATTGCCCAGTTGCCCATAGCAACCAATCAGATGTCTTCTTTCATTTTGCAGAGGCCTTGTTAAAAATGAAAGAAGCGAGCTGATTGGTTGCTATGGGCAACTGGGAACTTTTCCTCTGCACAGGTTTTGATAAATCTCCCCCTATGTGTACAAGTACTATTTTAAGGGCAATCTTCCCTATTATTTTTGTTGAGACAGGTGCTAGAGATGGGCGACAGTAATACTACTACCCTCGGAGGAGCCGGGGTGTCACCTATTTAGTAACTACTAAACACCTTTAGCATTCTATACATTTGTATGTACAGAGATAATTTACGTTTTTAGTTTTGAGTATACACGGGCAGCACACTGAAATTTTTCGTGTACAGCTGTGACTCACTTTTTATGTACATAGACATTAGACTATCTTTCTATGTACAACCCTTACCTATTTTATGTGTACACAGACACGAGGATATCTTCCTGTGTACAAGAACCATAGACATATTTACTACACAATCTACACAATTATCAACACTCCAACATGGTTCAGGCGCATTCACCTGATAAGTGCAACATTTAGCATAAGAGTTCTTATGAAGCTGCTGGTATATACATAAAACAGACGTGTAAGGATCAGCAGTCCACCTACATTAAGAGTTCATGGAAGGGAAAGGTAAACACGGCCTTAACCACAACTCAGCCGGGTACAGTCCTTAATGAATCTCCTACTGGCTAGGAGTCTCTTGACTTAATAGTCAGGCACAAGCTTAGTGGTTACGTTGCTGAACTTTGAACTTTAACAATCTTAGCACAGTCCTGCTAGGCACAATTCTTGAACTTGGTTTCTGCTAAATAAAAGTGGTTAACACAAGAAACAATCTGACATTACTTTAGAGTCTCTCTAGGGGAAGTTCTTCTTCACTCTTCTAGTGCCTCTCTGGGTTCCTCTGTATCTGCCAACATCAGGGGCAGGATTGGAATCGACATAGCTTTGCCACACCCCATTGGTGAGGATGGAGTGGTGGAAGGCAGCTGTTACGCCGAGCGCTCCGGGTCCCCGCTCCTCCCCGGAGCGCTCGCAGCGTTCTCTCATTCGCAGCGCCCCGGTCAGACCTGCTGACCGGGTGCGCTGCGATATTACTCCCAGCCGGGATGCGATTCGCGATGCGGGACGCGCCCGCTCGCGATGCGCATCTCGGCTCCCGTACCTGATCCGTTCCCCGTCTGTGTTGTCCCGGCGCGCGCGGCCCCGCTCCTTAGGGCGCGCGCGCGCCGGGTCTCTGCCATTTAAAGGGTGCTGCGCCACTGATTGGAGCAGCAGGCCTAATCAGTATTCTCACCTGTGCACTCCTTATTTATACCTCACTTCCCCTGCACTCCCTCGCCGGATCTTGTTGCCATTGTGCCAGTTAAAGCGTTTCCTTGTGTGTTCCTAGCCTGTGTTCCAGACCTCCTGCCGTTGCCCCTGACTACGATCCTTGCTGCCTGCCCTGACCTTCTGCTACGTCCGACCTTGCTCTTGTCTACTCCCTTGTACCGCGCCTATCTTCAGCAGTCAGAGAGGTTGAGCCGTTGCTGGTGGATACGACCTGGTTGCTACCGCTGCTGCAAGACCATCCCGCTTTGCGGCGGGCTCTGGTGAATACCAGTAGCAACTTAGAACCGGTCCACCAGCACGGTCCACGCCAATCCCTCTCTGGCACAGAGGATCCACCTCCAGCCAGCCGAATCGTGACAGTAGATCCGGCCATGGATCCCGCTGAAGTCCCACTGCCAGTTGTCGCCGACCTCACCACGGTGGTCGCCCAGCAGTCGCAACAGATAGCGCAACAAGGCCACCAGCTGTCTCAACTGACCGTGATGCTACAGCAGCTATTACCGCAACTCCAGCAACAATCTCCTTCGCCAGATCCTGCACCTCCTCCGCAGCGAGTGGCCGCTTCCGGCCTACGTTTATCCTTGCCGGATAAATTTGATGGGGACTCTAAGTTTTGCCGTGGCTTTCTTTCACAATGTTCCCTGCACTTGGAGATGATGTCGGACCAGTTTCCTACTGAAAGGTCTAAGGTGGCTTTCGTAGTCAGCCTTCTGTCTGGGAAAGCTCTGTCATGGGCCACACCGCTCTGGGACCGCAATGACCCTGTCACTGCCTCTGTACACTCCTTCTTCACGGAGATTCGAAGTGTCTTTGAGGAACCTGCCCGAGCCTCTTCTGCTGAGACTGCCCTGTTGAACCTGGTCCAGGGTAATTCTTCTGTTGGAGAGTACGCCATCCAATTCCGTACTCTTGCCTCCGAATTATCCTGGAATAATGAGGCCCTCTGCGCGACCTTTAAAAAAGGCCTATCCAGCAACATTAAAGATGTGCTGGCCGCACGAGAAATTCCTGCTAACCTGCATGAACTGATTCATCTGGCCACCCGCATTGACATGCGTTTTTCCGAAAGGCGTCAGGAGCTCCGCCAGGATATGGACTTTGTTTGCACGAGGCGGTTTCTCTCCCCGGCTCCTCTCTCCTCTGGTCCTCTGCAATCCGTTCCTGTGCCTCCCGCCGTGGAGGCTATGCAAGTTGACCGGTCTCGCTTGACACCTCAAGAGAGGACACGACGCCGCATGGAGAATCTGTGCCTGTACCGAACATTTCTTGAAGGATTGTCCTATCCGTCCTCCCCGCCTGGAAAGACGTACGCTGACTCTGCACAAGGGTGAGACAGTTTTTGATGTCAACTCTGCTTCTCCACGCCTTACTGTGCCTGTGCGGATATCTTCCTCTACCCTCTCCTTCTTTGCTATGGCCTTTCTGGATTCCGGATCTGCAGGAAATATTATTTTGGCCTCTCTCATCAACAGGTTCAACATCCCAGTGACCAGTCTCGCCAGACCCCTCTACATCAATTCTGTTAACAATGAAAGATTGGACTGTACTGTGCGTTACCGCACGGAACCTCTCCTAATGTGCATCGGACCTCATCACGAAAAAATTGAATTTTTGGTCCTCTCCAACTGCACTTCTGAAATTCTTCTTGGATTACCGTGGCTTCAACGCCATTCCCCAACCCTTGATTGGTCCACAGGAGAAATCAAGAACTGGGGTACTTCTTGTCTCAAGGACTGTCTTAAACCGGTTCCCAGTACTCCCTGCCGGGACCCTGTGGTTCCCCCTGTAACCGGTCTTCCTAAGGCTTATATGGACTATGCTGACGTCTTTTGCAAGAAGCAAGCGGAGACGTTACCCCCTCACAGGCCTTATGACTGTCCTATTGACCTCCTCCCGGGTACTACTCCACCCCAGGGCAGAATCTATCCTCTGTCTGCTCCAGAGACTCTTGCCATGTCGGAGTACATCCTGGAAAATTTAAAAAAGGGGTTTATCCGCAAATCCTCCTCTCCTGCCGGAGCTGGATTTTTTTTTGTGTCCAAAAAAGATGGCTCCCTACGCCCTTGCATTGACTACCGCGGACTTAATAAAATCACGGTAAAAAACCGCTACCCCTTACCTCTTATCTCGGAACTCTTTGATCGCCTACAAGGCGCCCACATCTTTACCAAACTGGACTTAAGGGGGGCTTATAATCTCATCCGCATCAGGGAGGGGGACGAATGGAAAACCGCATTTAACACCAGAGATGGACACTTTGAGTATCTGGTCATGCCCTTTGGCCTGTGCAACGCCCCTGCCGTCTTCCAAGACTTTGTTAATGAAATTTTTCGTGATCTCTTATATTCCTGTGTTGTGGTTTATCTGGACGATATTCTGATTTTTTCTGCCAACTTAGAAGAACACCGCCAGCATGTCCGCATGGTTCTACAGAGACTTCGGGACAATCAACTTTATGCCAAAATGGAAAAATGTCTCTTTGAATGTCAATCTCTTCCTTTCCTAGGATACTTGGTCTCTGGCCAGGGACTTCAAATGGACCCAGATAAACTCTCTGCCGTCTTAGATTGGCCACGCCCCTCCGGACTCCGTGCTATCCAAAGTTTTTTGGGGTTTGCCAATTATTACAGACAATTTATTCCACACTTTTCCACTATTGTGGCTCCTATCGTGGCTTTAACCAAGAAAAATGCCAATCCCAAGTCCTGGTCCCCACAAGCGGAAGACGCATTTAAACATCTCAAGTCTGCCTTTTCTTCTGCTCCCGTGCTCTCCAGACCTGACCCATCTAAACCCTTCCTATTGGAGGTAGATGCCTCCTCAGTGGGAGCTGGAACTGTCCTTCTACAAAAAAATTCTTCCGGGCAGGCTGTGACTTGTGGTTTTTTTTCTAGGACCTTCTCCCCGGCGGAGAGAAACTATTCCATCGGGGATCGAGAATTACTGGCCATTAAATTGGCGCTTGAGGAATGGAGGCATCTGCTGGAGGGATCAAAATTTCCAGTTATCATATACACTGATCACAAGAATCTCTCCTATCTCCAGTCTGCCCAACGACTGAACCCTCGCCAGGCCAGGTGGTCGTTGTTCTTTGCCCGTTTTAACTTTGAAATTCATTTTCGCCCTGCTGACAAGAACATTAGGGCCGATGCCCTCTCTCGTTCTTCTGATGCCTCTGAAGTAGAGGTCTCTCCGCAACACATCATTCCTCCGGACTGTCTGATCTCCACTTCTCCAGCCTCCATCAGGCAAACTCCTCCAGGGAAGACCTTTGTTTCTCCACGCCAGCGTCTCAGGATTCTCAAATGGGGACACTCCTCCCACCTCGCAGGCCATGCGGGCATCAAAAAATCCTTGCAACTCATCTCTCGTTTTTATTGGTGGCCGACTCTGGAGACGGATGTTGTTGATTTTGTGAGGGCCTGTACTGTCTGTGCCCGGGATAAGACTCCTCGCCAGAAGCCTGCTGGTCTCCTTCATCCTCTGCCTGTCCCCGAACAGCCTTGGTCACTGATTGGTATGGACTTTATCACAGACTTACCCCCATCCCGTGGCAACACAGTTGTTTGGGTGGTCGTTGATCGATTTTCCAAGATGGCACATTTTATTCCTCTTCCTGGTCTTCCTTCAGCGCCTCAGTTGGCAAAACAATTTTTTGTACACATTTTTCGTCTTCACGGTTTGCCCACGCAGATCGTCTCGGATAGAGGCGTCCAATTCGTGTCTAAATTCTGGAGGGCTCTCTGTAAACAGCTCAAGATTAAACTAAACTTCTCTTCTTCTTATCATCCCCAATCCAATGGGCAAGTAGAAAGAATTAAACAGGTCCTGGGTGATTATTTACGGCATTTTGTTTCCTCCCGCCAGGATGACTGGGCAGATCTTCTACCATGGGCCGAATTCTCATACAACTTCAGAATCTCCAAGTCTTCTGCTAAGTCCCCATTTTTCGTGGTGTACGGCAGTCACCCTCTTCCCCCCCTCCCTACCCCCTTGCCCTCTGGTTTGCCCGCTGTGGATGAAGTGACTCGTGATCTTTCCACCATATGGAAAGAGACCCAAAATTCTCTTTTACAGGCTTCATCCCGGATGAAAAAATTTGCCGATAAGAAAAGAAGAACTCCCCCCATTTTTGCTCCCGGAGACAAGGTATGGCTCTCCGCTAAATATGTCCGCTTTCGTGTCCCCAGTTACAAACTGGGACCACGCTATCTTGGTCCTTTCAAAGTCTTGTGCCAGATTAACCCTGTCTCTTACAAACTCCTTCTTCCTCCTTCTCTTCGTATCCCCAATGCCTTCCATGTCTCTCTCCTTAAACCACTCATCATTAACCGCTTCTCTCCCAAACTTGTTTCTCCCACTCCTGTTTCCGGTTCTTCTGACGTCTTCTCCGTGAAGGAGATTTTGGCCTCCAAGACGGTCAGAGGGAAAAAATTGTTTTTGGTGGATTGGGAGGGCTGTGGCCCAGGAGAGATCCTGGGAACCTGAGGACAACATCCTGGACAAAAGTCTTATCCTCAGGTTCTCAGGCTCCAAAAAGAGGGGGAGACCCAAGGGGGGGGGGTACTGTTACGCCGAGCGCTCCGGGTCCCCGCTCCGCCCCGGAGCGCTCGCAGCGTTCTCTCATTCGCAGCGCCCCGGTCAGACCTGCTGACCTGGTGCGCTGCGATATTACTCCCAGCCGGGATGTGATTCGCGATGCGGGACGCGCCCGCTCGCGATGCGCATCTCGGCTCCCGTACCTGACCCGTTCCCCGTCTGTGTTGTCCCGGCGCGCGTGGCCCCGCTCCTTAGGGCGCGCGCGCGCCGGGTCTCTGCCATTTAAAGGGCCGCTGCGCCACTGATTGGAGCAGCAGGCCTAATCAGTATTCTCACCTGTGCACTCCTTATTTATACCTCACTTCCCCTGCACTCCCTCGCCGGATCTTGTTGCCATTGTGCCAGTGAAAGCGTTTCCTTGTGTGTTCCTAGCCTGTGTTCCAGACCTCCTGCCGTTGCCCCTGACTACGATCCTTGCTGCCTGCCCTGACCTTCTGCTACGTCCGACCTTGCTCTTGTCTACTCCCTTGTACCGCGCCTATCTTCAGCAGTCAGAGAGGTTGAGCCGTTGCTGGTGGATACGACCTGGTTGCTACCGCCACTGCAAGACCATCCCGCTTTGCGGCGGGCTCTGGTGAATACCAGTAGCAACTTAGAACCGGTCCACCAGCACGGTCCACGCCAATCCCTCTCTGGCACAGAGGATCCACCTCCAGCCAGCCGAATCGTGACAGCAGCATTAGCAGGGGACACAGGCTTACAAAGTGGAGCAATAGGGCTTGAGTACCATCTCCAAACTAGGATGGACCCATGACTCCTTTGTTGGTACCCTGGAAGCAGGCAAACTCTCCATGTCAGAAGACGGCCTTGATACATACGTTGGTACCTGTGCAGGAGGCAAACTCTAATTGCTCCGAGAGGGCCTAGGTACGGTCTTTGGTGCCCGCAATTTGGGCTTACTTTCCTGAACTTGAGCAGGACTTGACTCTCGACGGTATGTAGAAGATGAAGAACTTGACTCTTTGCTGTACATAGAAGATGATGATCTTGGCTGTAGAGGCTCTTCCTCCTTGGGTACGCTGGTGGAGGCTTTAGGAGCAGACCTTTTCGGCCTCAAGTTGAAGGGATCGGACTCCCAATCAGTTGACGGAAAATATTTGAAGGGAAGCTGCGTTGGGGCTGTTGGTCTGGTGACCGCTGCAGCCTATTCTCCATGAAGGCTCTGGACGAGGGTGTACTCTACAATCTCACCCACCTCCAAGGTGTAGAACTTCTTATGGAGATATGGCCTTTGCACTGCTCGCTGGTTTACAAGGATGGTCTGCCCAGTGTGGCAGTCAAGGAGTGTCCCATAACCTCTGACCTTGTTGAACTTGGCCACAGTTGCTCTTCTTCTCTCTTATGGCTCCTCCCCTTCTCTGGGGTGATCCCATTTACAAATGTACAATGCCTTCATTACTTTGGTGTTTTCTTGCCACCGTACTTTCTCTTCATGGGGCATGCACATGCTTTGGTTCATAGAGTTCTTTATGTCAGGCCTTTAGCTTCTCCATCAATTCGGCCAGCTCGGCTTTTCCTTTCTGCAGTTGGGATTGGTGGGCGTGGCTTCCAAGGTAATCATTGAAGTACTCTGTGCATGTACTCGATCAGCTCCGGCTCATCTCCGAACACCCATTGCGGTAATTTTGGTGAGCACGGTCGTGCACTTGGAAAACTTGATCGAGGTATGACCTCAGGGCTGGAGGAGGAAGAATAGGCCGCCTCTGGCGAGGTACTCACTGCAGACTCCTCCGATGGGATCTTGGGCCACGAGCCCCAAGTTCTGTGGTGAGGGGACAGTCTCACCGGTCAGGCAGTGGGGGAAGATTGCAAGCCCCCTCTTCATCTAATGACAACCGCTGCAGACGGTCAGCAAGTTCTTGGAAAAGTTGGGCTGCGACTGCCACAACTTTCCGCTTTTCTGGCGCCATTTTGCTAACTTCACCATGTGGAATGCTGCTCTCTGCCATGTCTGTACTCTCCGGCTCTCTGTGCAGACTGAAGAGGTCGCTGTGCGTGGCGTTTTTTGTAGTGGGCTTCCCCAAATTGGCGGCCGGCAGGAAGGACGTTATCGGTGCAGTCCCGACTTCCGGTCCCTCCAGAAACGACTCCTCCATCTCCAAGTTCCCTTTCGGCTGTGACACAACAACTTGGCAGCCACCCAGGGGCGGGGCATGGCGCAGCATGGGCTTTCTTCGCACGCTTTTCCGGCAGCAGTTCGGCTCCACCTGTGCCGACTGGACCAAAGGATCACAGCATGAACTCATTGCGCAGTTTACACATCTTGGTTGTAGATACATTTTTGCCTCCCCCCTTACTTTTCTCGTGGCCCCCTTGCATGGTGCACCACGGACATCGCTCCCGTACACAACAACACGGTTTGCAGCACATTAGTAAAGT
Source organism: Hyla sarda (assembly GCF_029499605.1). Lineage (NCBI taxonomy): Eukaryota > Metazoa > Chordata > Amphibia > Anura > Hylidae > Hyla > Hyla sarda. Next base: position 461,098,343 of record NC_079190.1, read on the forward strand.
TCGTTGCTTGGGGGGGAGTACACTTTCACTAGTGGCGACATTAGTAGGCACACACCCGAATCCTGTTCGTGCGACGCCAAAAAGGCTTTGTGGTAGGCCTCTGGAGTAGGGGTTATGTAGTCAGGGTATTGCTTCAGTATATCAGGGGTTAAGGTTAACCCTATAGTTCGTGACTCCAAGCTGAGGGCTAGTATGCTGAGGTAATTCTCTGGCCTATCGCCGCCCTTCCCAGTAAGGATAGGTGCTTGCAAATAATGACTGAAGGTCCACAAGATAGTTGAACTTGAACTTGGATAAACTTTACTTAAAGACTTGCGGTACATCCAATGAACAGTAACAGTCTCATTCAAACAGTCTCTATACTCTTCATTGACTGACAGTTGTTGCGGACCTTGACTTGTGTTATGTCTCTGAATTCAGGGTTAATTGCGAAGATCTGTCCGGATTTAGGGGATAGATACGGTCCGGTGATCTTGCAGAGTGTTTAGGGATTGATACACTCACGGTTTAGAAGAGATCAGCCATCGCCACAGGGCTCGGGCCTAAACTGACTGATGACAGCAGCGCAGATCCTTCCCTGTCAACAGCCCAGGAACAAGAGAGCGATTAATGGCCGATGCGCCCTTATATGGGCAGGGGCAGGGCCGTTTTGATTGGTCCGAATATCTGTCACTCACCATTACAAGGAATGATGGGTGCAATACGTCATAGGGACCTCCAAAGGTCCTTAAGCAAAAACCATAGAGATTACCTGATCAAGTGACCCTCAGGTCCTGCTACGCTCCGTACAGATAATTAACCAATTATATACATTTGTACAATTATACTTATATAAATCCTGAAGAACCTGTTAGTTTAATGAATACCTGGATGAGAGGTGACAAGGGGCGGACTAGTTAAGAAGGACCCGGACGTCCTAGGGACTCTGGCTATGGGGACCTCTATACAGGTACCATATGGATGCGGTACCGGGACACCACAGCAGCAGAGAGGGGCAGATAGCTGTCAGCTGCCTCATAAAGATCTCCAAGCTGCCTGAACTTTCTGAACCATCTTATCTCCTAATTTTTCAGCCCAATTGAGTTTTTTTTTTTGCTCCACAAATCTTCTGCTGCTCAGAATTGTGAGTGCAATTTAGGATTTCATTCCAGTATTTTTAGTTTTTTTTGTGCTGCTGCTGCTGTTCAGAAATACATGATTGTTCAATGGACTGTAGTGCATTTGTACCATTTTGTACCTGTTAATCTGTCAAGGGGCTACATACTGTGCAAGTCCAAACAATAGTATTTACCGGCTGGTGTTTTTAAAAAATACTGAGTTTTTTCTGCCCATAGTTGCACATCTTACTGCCCTCCTCAGTGCATACCGCATAGGTACATCCAAGTATTGTACCATTTAGTACCTGTTAATCTGTCAAGGTGCTCCATACCGTCAAAGTTCAAACAATAGTATTCACCGGCTGGTGTTTTTAACCCCTTAAGGACTCAGCGTTTTTCCGTTTTTGCATTTTCGTTTTTTCCTCTTACCTTTAAAAAATCATAACTCTTTCAATGTTGCACCTAAAAATCCTTATGCTGGCTTATTTTTTGCGCCACCAATTTTACTTTGTAATTACATCAGTCATTTTATCCAAAAACCTATGGCGAAATGGAAACAAAAATCATTGTGAGACAAAATTGAAAAAAAAAACAACATTTTGTAACTTTTGGGGGCTTCCGTTTCTACACCGTACTTTTTTCGGTAAAAATGACACCTTATCTTTATTCTGTAGGTCCATATGATTAAAATGATACCCTACTTATATAGGTTTGATTTTGTCGTACTTCTGGAAAAAATCCTAACTACATGCAGAAAAATTTATACGTTTAAAATTGTCCTCTTCTGACCCCTAAAACTTTTTAATTTTCTGCATATGGGTCGGTATGAGGGCTCATTTTTTGCGCAGTGATCTGTTTTTAGCGGTACCATGTTTGTATTGATCAAAATTATTGATCGCTTTTTATTCATTTTTTCTTGATATAAAAAGTGACCAAAAATGCACTATTTTGGACTTTAAATTTTTTTTTCGCGCGCGCCATTGACCGTGCGGCTTAATTAACGATATATTTTTATAACTCGGATATTTCCACATGCGGCGATACCACATATGTATATTTTTATTTACACAGTTTTTTTTGGTTTAAGGGAAAAGGGGGGCGATTCAAACTTTTAATAGGGAAAGGGTTAAATGATGTTTATTCACTTTTTTTTTCACTTTTTTTGCAGTGTTATAGCTCCCATAGAGATCTATAACACTGCACACACTGATCTTTCCCATTGATCACTAGTTTCTCATAGGAAACCAGTGATCAATGATTCTGCCGCTTGACTGCTCATGCCTGGATCTCCGGCACTGAGCAGTCATTCGGCGATCGGACAGCAAGGAGGCAGGTAGGGACCCTCCCGCTGTCCAGTAAGCTGTTCGGGATGCCGCGATTTCACCACGGCTATCCCGAACAGCTCCCTGAGCTAACCGGCATGCTTTCACTTTCACTTTATACGTGGCGTTCAACTTTGAACGCCGCGTCTAAAGGGTTAATAGCGCGCGGCAGCGCGATCAATGCTGCGCGCTATTGGCCACGGGTCCCGGCCGTTGTTAGAGGCCGGGCCCAACCCGCTATGACGTAACGGTACGTCATGAGTCCTTAAGGGGCTAAAAAATACAGAGTTTTTTCTGCCTATAGTTGCACATCTTACTGCCATTATCAGTGCATACCGCATAGGTACATCCAAGTATTGTACCATTTAGTACCTGTTAATCTGTCAAGGGCCTACATACTGTGAAAGGACAGCCGTAAGTAATCACCTGCTGCTGTTCTAGACAAATACTGTTTAAAGAGTAGTGTAGCGTATTGTAATACCCTCATAAACACACTAAGTATGTCAGGCAGAGAAGTGTCAGGACGTGCACAGAGGAGTGGCAGAGGCCTAAATACTTCAGGCAGGGTTGGCAGCAGACTTGGGGCGAGTCGCAGCAGGAGTCACAGCGAGAGGCCTGAGCTCCCGTTATCAGCCAGCGGTCGTGTCTCGACCAGCAACCCATCTGCCGTCGTCGATTGGTTAACACGCTCATCCACATCATCACAAGTGACAATTGACACCCCCAGTCAACAGTCGGTGGGTTCCTCAGACACAACCCTCAGTTCGCATGGCCCGGGAGCAGTCCCTGTCCTCCCATTGCCTTTGTCCTATGCTGTTCCCTCTCCTAAAGAAGTATCTTATGCTGTGGGTTCAGTTCCACTATTTACTGAGGATGATCCAATAGAGGACAGTCAGCAGCTACTGGACAGCCAAGAAGGGGAGGAGACATGCGCCGCTTGCTCCGCTAGGCGGCCAAGTAGTGATGCGGAGAGTGACGTGGGAGGCGGTGTTGCAAGGGTTCAGGGTCCTGAAGCAGACACTGTTGGGGAACCTGAGTAGGACATCAGTGAAATCAGTGACATCAGTTGATGATGATGAAGCCGTTCGCAATTGGGAGCCGGGTGCAGAAGGGGCTTCATCATCATCAGGAGAAGAGAGTTGCAGGTTGCCCTTGAGGCAGCAAGGCGGTAGCACAGTTGGCAGTCAGCGTGGTGGCAGTAGTGGAAATTCAGGAGCCAAGCGTGCTCTGGGGAGACCACCTGCTTCGCGGCAGCCTACTTTTCCGGGAGGTAGTGGAACAGGGGTTCCTGGAGACGGCGCCAGTAGCAGTCAATTAGTGCGGACTGCGGGTGGGAAAATCAGCTACTCGGCGGTGTGGAAGTTTTTCATAAGGCATCCGGAGGAGGTTCACGTAGCCACATGCAAGATCTGTCAGCAGAAGGTGAAGCGTGGCCAGGGTCCCAATGTCGGCACCACGGCCCTGCGTCAACACATGCTTCGCCACCATAAAGCGGCCTGGGAGAACCGTGGCTCCGATGTAGTGGTTCAGCCTGCTGCATCACCCAGTGGCCATCCACTCCCTCCTTCATCCAGCCAAGGCTCCACCACCTCAGCCGAAGGGAGCTGTGTGTCAAACCCTCCTTCTGTCGCTCCTGCTTCTCCCGCATTTAGTCAGCCATTCCGCCAACAATCCATCGGCGAAACCATGTCCAAGAGACAACAGTATGCGCCCACTCATCCAACGGCGCAGAAGTTGAATGTGCTCCTGTCCAAGTTGCTGGTGTTGCAGTCCCTCCCTTTTCAAGTGGTGGACTCTGCACCTTTCAGGAAATTGATGGCTTGTGCAGAGCCGAGGTGGAGAGTCCCAAGCCGTCATTTCTTTGCAAAGAAGGCAGTACCAGCCCTGCATAAGTTTGTACAAGAGAAGGTGGGCCAGTCCTTGAGCCTGTCGGTGTGTTCAAAAGTGCACGGCAGCGCTGACGTGTGGAGCTGTAACTACGGGCAGGGACAATACTTGTCTTTTACGGCCCACTGGGTAAATGTGGTTCCTGCACAGCCACAACAGCAACTTGGACAGGTCACAACGCTTCCTCCTCCATGCTCTTGCTCCCAGGCAGTTGGTCCTGTTACAGTGTGCGACGCCGCCTCCTCATCCTTCGCCGTGTCCTCGGCCTCCACTGCACGTCCAAATCTCGGTGGCCCTTCATCGTACCATGTGTGTAGGGCACGATGGTGTCAAACTGTTCTTCACATGGTTTGTCTTGGCGAACAGAGTCACACAGGGGGGGGAACTGCTAAAGTTCATTCGTAAAGAAATCCGAGTGTGGCTTACTCCACGAAATCTGGAAATGGGAACCATCGTGACCGACAATGGGAAGAACATCGTGTCCGCGATGCGACAAGGAAGTGTGAAACATGCGCCCTGCATGGCACACGTGTTGAATCTGGTTGTCAAGCACCTCAAGTCTTCACCCCATTTGCAAAACATCCTGAAAATGGCAAGGAAACTGTGCATGCACTTCAGCCACTCGTACACTGCCAAGCAAACCTTCCTTGAGCTGCAGTGTCAGAACGGTATCCCACAACATAGTCTTATTTGTGAAGTTGCCACACGTTGGAATTCCACCCTCCATATGTTGGACAGACTATATGAACAAAGAAAAGCCATCACCGATTTCTTGATGATCCAAGCAGATAGGAGTACTCCCCTGTGTAACTTCAATGTGAACCAGTGGCAGCTCATACGTGACACCTGCCGTTGGCTGAGGCCCTTTGAGGAAGCCCCATTATTCGTAAGTCGCTTGGATTACGCCATGAACGACGTAATTCCACTCCTACATTTCCTACAACAAATGATTGATACCATGGCTGGTCACGGCAATGGAAATGTTGCGCCTACATCTCAAGGCTACATGAGCCCTGTGGGGGATGAACTGGAGGAGGAGGATGATGAGGGACAGAGCGGAGCACAGTTTATGTTGGATGAGATGGCCGGTGTTTCTAGTCATCGAACAGGAGAGAAGGAGCAGGAGCAGACAAAGGATCTGGAGGGTTATGAGGAAGGCGAGACAGAGGACCCAGACACACCGTGGCAGTATGCAGTGGAGATGGAGTCCCTCCGAGTTATTGGCGCAAATGGCACAATGCATGCTCAGTTGCTTGCGTAGTGACCCCCGAATTGTCAAAATTCGTCAGCGGGATGACTTCTGGATCTCCACCTTATTAGACCCTCGCTACCGTCCCAGAATGGGGGCCTTTTTTACACCCACTGAGGGGGAGGACAAACTGACCTATTACAGAGAGATTCTACGTAGTCAGTTGGCCGATGCCTATCGGCCACATGGTCCATCCACTCGCAGGTCTGACTCGGGGGGCCCTCTGCGTTCGCCTTCCACTGCCATGGCTGCTGGGGATGGGTGGCAAGAGCAGTACCAGCTCAATCAGCAGCAGCCTGAGTCTACAGTCGCTGATGAGTAGCTTTCTTCACCCGCATAGTGAAGCAACTCATCAGCAGCAGGTAGAAATGGAGCAGGACCTGAACCAGCAGGTGGTGGCATACCTTGACATGACCATGCCAACAACCAGTGAAGATCCGCTGGACTTCTGGGCAGCCAAACTTGATTTATGGCTGCAACTAGCAGAGTTTGCCCTGGAAAAGCTGCCCTGCCCGGCCAGTAGTGTGCCATCAGAGCGGGTGTTTAGTGCGGCCAGGGCCATAGTCACCCCAAGGTGAACTCGTCTGTCCACTAAAAATGTGGAGAGACTGACGTTTGTCAAGATGAATCAGGGATGGGTCAGCCAGGATTTCCAGCCACCAATGCCAGATGCCTCAGGGTAGATTGACCATGCTGCTACACCAACATTTCCCAATTATGGTTGGTTATGAAACCCTCTTGGGTTATCAATTAGGGTTATGAAACCCTCTTTGGTACTGCCATTGCCTGCTCCTGGCTAATCCTGTGTCTTTCAGGAACTACTTGCCTCTTTGATGCTTCTGGCCTTTAATTTTTGGAAGTTTAGCAGTAGCTAAATACATGCTTAATGCAAATGTCAACATTGATCTTTAACTGTAAGGGGTTATGAAACCTTCTTGGGTACTGCGAATGACTGCTCCTGTCTCATTCTGTGTCTTTCAGGAACTACTTGCCTCCCTGATGCCTCAGGCCTCTGGCCTTCAATTTATGGATGTTTAGCAGTAGCTAAATACATGCTTAATGCAAATTTCAACATTGATCTTTAAATGTAAGGGGTTGGTTATGAAACCCTTTTGGGTACTGCTCCTGACTGCTCTTGACTCATTCTGTGTCTTTCAGGAACTACTTGCCTCCCTGATGCCTCAGGCCTTGGACCTTCAATTTTTGGATGTTTAGCAGTAGCTAAATACATACTTAATGCAAATTTCAACACTGATCTTTAAATGTAAGGGGTCATGAAACCCTCTTGGGTACTGCGAATGCCTGCTCCTGACTCATCCTGTGTCTTTCAGGAACTACTTGCCTCACTGACGCTTCTGGCCTTGGGCCTTTAATTTTTGGAAGTTTAGCAGTAGCTAATACATGCTTAATGCAAATTTCAGCAATGATCTTTAAATTTTCGGCGCTCTGCCAGGGCCTTCTCCTACCCTGCCGGGGCCGATCCCAGGACCTCACTAAACCATCCAATCGGTAGTAGAGACATGCGGTGTGTACAAAGGGCAGGAACTTAATGAACCCGAGCTTATGACCCGCACTTAGTTGTGATTCTTCTTTCCTGGCAAATAATTGCAATTCCTGATCCCTATCGCGAACGGGGTTCAGCGGGTTACCCGCACCTGTCGGTGAAAGATAGACACACGCTGGTCCGTTCAGTGTTTTGCGCGTCCAGCCCAGGACATCAGAGGGCATAACACACGTGTTATTGCTAGATCTTGCCATTGATCGTGCAATGTAAGGGGTTATTGAAGCCTCTTGGGTACTGCTGATGCCTACTCCTGACTGCTCCTGTCTCCTTCAGGAACTATTTGACTTCATGATGCTTCTGGGCTTGGGCCTTTAATTTTAGTATTTTTGAAATACATAGATACATGCTTAACCTCTTAAGGACGCAGGGCGTATGGATACGCCCTGCATTCCGAGTCCTTAAGGACGCAGGGCGTATCCATACGCCCGTGGGAATTCCGGTCCCCACCACTAGCCGGTTGGGGACCGGAGCCGGATGCCTGCTGAAATCGTTCAGCAGGCATCCCGGCATATCGCCCAGGGGGGTCATTATGCCCCCCCATGTCGGCGATGGCTGCAGATCTCTGGACAATTCAGTCCAGCGATCTGCGGCGATTCCGGGTCAATCGGGTCTCCAGTGACCCGGAGACCCAGAATTACTGGCTGATCGGGGCCGTCTCTGACGGCCCCGAACAGCCAGAGCCAGCAGGGGTGAGGTGGCAATGGTGCCACCTCACGAACACCCTGATTCATCGGCCGGTTTACCGGCCGACCAATCGGGGCGCCTGCTGCGGGTGTCACTCCCGCACCCGCTCCGCCCCTCTTCCGGAGGATGTGAGCGGGTGCGGGAAGAAGACCCCGGGTGCTGGGGACCTAGATCCCCGGCGTCCCTGTTGGGATCGGGGCCCCAGGAGCGACGGCCGCGTCGAGGGACTGTCCTGCAACGGAGCAGCAGCAGGAGGTGAGTGACAGCCTCCTGCTGTTGCTTAGCAACAGCTCCCAGCATGCAAAAAGGGCATGCTGGGAGCTGTAGTTATGCAACAGCAGGAGGCAGACCACGACAACTCCCAGCATTCCCTTATGGGCATGCTGGGACTTATGGTTTTGCAACAGCTGGAGGCACATTTTTTTTTATGGAAAAGTGTACCTTCAGCTGTTGTATAACTACAACTCCCAGCTTGCACAAACAGCTAAAGTGCATGCTGGGAGTTGTAGTGGTGCATCTGCTGGTTGCATAACTACAACTCCCAGCATGCCCATTGGCTGTCGGTGACTGCTGAGAGTTGTAGTTTTGCAACAGCTGAAGACACACTGGTTGTGAAACTCAGTTTTTCACGACCGGTGTGCCTCCAGCTGTTGCAAACTACAACTCCCAGCAGTCACCTTACACCATGCACCATAGATGCTGGGAGTTGTAGTTTTGCAACAGCTGGAGGCACACTGGTTTTGAAACACTGAGTAAGGTCACAAACTCAGTGATACATAACCAGTGTGCCTACAACTGTTGCAAAACTAAAACTCTCAGCATGTACAGTCTGTCAGCGCATGCTGGGAGTTGTAGTTTTGCAACAGCTGGATGTTCCCCCCCCCCCCCCTGTGAATGTACAGGGTGCACTCACATAGGCGGAGGTTTACAGTAAGTATCGGGCTGCAAGTTTGAGCTGCGGCAAATTTTCTGCCGCAGCTCAAACTGCCAGCGAAAAACTACTGTGAACCCCCGCCAGTGTGACTGTACCCTAAAAACACTACACTAACACAAAATAAAATAAAAAGTAAAAAACACTACATATACACATACCCCTACACAGCCCCCCTCCCCTCCCCAATAAAAATGAAAGTCGGGTACGCCACGGTTTCCAAAACGGAGCCTCCAGCTGTTGCAAAACAACTACTCCCAGTATTACCAGACAGCCACTGACTGTTCAGGCATGCTGGGAGTTTTACAACAGCTGGAGGCCCCCTATTTGGGAATCACTGGCGTAGAATTCCCCTATGTCCACCCTTATGCAATCCCTAATTTAGGCCTAAATGCGCATGGCGCTCTCACTTTGGAGCCCTGTCGTATTTCAAGGCAACAGTTTAGGGTCACATATGGGGTATCGCTGTACTCGGGAGAAATTGTGTTACAAATTTTGGAGGGTATTTTCTGCTTTTACCCTTTTTAAAAATGTTTGGGAAAAGAAGCATTTTAGGTAAAAAAAATTTTTTTTGTTTTACATATGCAAAAGTCGTGAAACCCCTGTGGAGTATTAAGGTTCACTTAACCCCTTGTTACGTTCCCCGAGGGGTCTAGTTTCCAAAATAGTATGCCATTTGTTTTTTTTTTTTTTTTGCTGTTCTGGCACCATAGGGGTTTCCTAAATGCGGCATGCCCCCAGAGCAAAATTTGCTTCCAAAAAGCCAAATGTGACTCCTTCTCTTCTGAGACCTGTAGTGCGCCAGCAGAGCACTTTTCACCCCCATATGGGGTGTTTTCTGAATCTGGAGAAATTGGGCTTCAAATTTTGGGTGGTATTTTCTGCTATTACCCTTTTTAAAAATGTTAAACTTTTGGGAAACCAAGCATTTTAGGTAAATTTTTTTTTTTTTTACATATACAAAAGTCGTGAATCACCTGTGGGGTATTAAGGTTTACTTTACCCCTTGTTACGTTCCCCGAGGGGTCTAGTTTCCAAAATGGTATGCCATGTGTTTTTTTTTTGCTGTCCTGGCACCATAGGGGCTTCCTAAATGCGGCATGCCCCCAGAGCAAAATTTCCTTCAAAAAAGCCAAATGTGACTCCTTCTCTTCTGAGACCTGTAGTGCGCCAGCAGAGCACTTTTCACCCCCATATGGGGTGTTTTCTGAATCTGGAGAAATTGGGCTTCAAATTTTGGGTGGTATTTTCTGCTATTACCCTTTTTAAAAATGTTAAACTTTTGGGAAACCAAGCATTTTAGGTAAATTTTTTTTTTTTTACATATGCAAAAGTCGTGAATCACCTGTGGGGTATTAACTTTACCCCTTGTTATGTTCCCCGAGGGGTCTAGTTTCCAAAATTGTATGCCATGTGTTTTTTTTTTTTGCTGTTCTGGCACCATAGGGGCTTCCTAAAGTTGACATGCCCCCCAAAAACCATATGTCGCTCCTTCCCTTCTGAGCCCTCTACTGCGCCCGCCAAACAATTAACATAGACATATGAGGTATGTGCTTACTCGAGAGAAATTTTGTTTCAAATACAAGTAAAAATTTTCTCCTTTTTACCCCTTACAAAAATTCAAAAATTGGGTCTACAAGAACATGCGAGTGTAAAAAATGAAGATTGTGAATTTTCTCCTTCACTTTGCTGCTATTCCTGTGAAACCCCTAAAGGGTTAAAACGCTTACTGAATGTCATTTTGAATACTTTGGGGGTGCAGTTTTTATAATGGGGTCATTTGTGGGGTATTTTTAATATGAAGACCCTTCAAATCCACTTCAAACCTGAACTTGTCCCTGAAAAAAAGCGAGTTTCAAAATTTTGTGAAAAATTGGAAAATTGCTGCTGAACTTTGAAGCCCTCTGGTGTCTTCCAAAAGTAAAAACACGTCAATTTGATGATGCAAAGATAAAGTAGACATATTGTATATGTGAATAAAAAAAATTATTTGGAATATCCATTTTCCTTACAAGCAGAGAGCTTCAAAGTTAGAAAAATGCAAAATTTTCAAATTTTTCATCAAATTTTGGGATTTTTCACCAAGAAAGGATGCAAGTTACCACAAAATTTTACCATTATGTTAAAGTAGAATATGTCACGAAAAAACAATCTCAGAATCAGAATGATAACTAAAAGCATTCCAGAGTTATTAATGTTTAAAGTGACAGTGGTCAGATTTGCAAAAAATGGCCGAGTCCTTAAGGTGAAAAAGAGCTCAGTCCTTAAGGGGTTAATTTAAATTTCAACATTTATGGTGCAATGTATGGGGTTATTAAACACTCTTGGGTAGTGTTTTTTTTTCAAATTTTCTGATAATTATCACTGTAATAAACTTGAACTTTCCAGAATAATAACCATTACACTATTGAATGCTTGTTGCGTGTGATTTTTAAAGTAAAATTTCCCCCCAAAAATATGGAGAAAGATGAACTCTGCATGTCTTTTGGTGGTCCACCGTCCTGCATTATAGAGTCTTCTGGACTCTTGGATATGCGCTTGTTCTTAAACAAAGGTACAAAAAACAAAAAATGGTCGATCAAGGCTATGGAGACGTTGCACCTACATCTTACGGCCACATGAGCCCTGTGGGTGCTTGTGAGATTAGATCCTTTGTACCCACACGGCGGGGTCCGGGACACAAATTTTTATTTAAATTTCAAATAAAAAAATCACACATTCCAATGGTCTCCTCATGCTGCAGCCAACCCCAGGCTGCGTCATTCTGGTAATATATAGAGAGCACTTGCTGTCCTAAATTTTCATAAAAATATTTCGTAAAAAATGTTTGTCTTTTATTAGGGATTGGGATTAGGGATTATTAGCTTTGGTGCGCACCAGCCAACTCCAGCGTCATTCAGGCAATATATGGTTTACTGATGGCGCTGCTGGGCCTGGGTCTGGGAATTTCAAATTTTCTCATAGGTAGCACCCGCTATCCAAAAGTCTTCTTCATAAATTTCTACAATTGTTGTGTTTTTTGGGGGGGATTGTGAAGCCCTAGTGCGTACTCATGCATCAGCCAACTCCAGGCTGTTTCATTCAGGCAATATATAGGTAGCACCCGCTGTCCTAAATATTCTTAATTTTTTTTTTAAATGGTTGTTTTTTCTTTGGGATTCTGAAGTCCTGGTGTGTACTCAATGCTGCTTCCTGCTACACTCTGTCAGCCCATTTGTCCTGTGATAGTGTGCTACTCCGCCTCCACATCATCCACTGTGTCTTAAGCCTCCACTGCCCGGCAAGTCTCAGTGGCCCTTCAGCATATGATGTGTGCAGGGCACGGCGGTGTCACGCTGTTCTTCACATGGTTTGCCTTGGCGAAAATTCTTGGAAACAATGGCCGGTCAGGGCAATGGAGACGTTGCGTCTACATCTCACGGCCACATGAGCCCTTGTTGGATTTGGTCCTTTGTACCCACACGCTGGGGTCCGGGACACTCAAAGGTTGTTTTAAATTTCAAATAAAAAAATTATGGCGCTGCTGGGCCTGGGTCTGGGAATTTCAAATTTTCTCATAGGTAGCACCCGCTATCCAAAATCTTTTTCAAAAATTTCTAAAATTGTGGTGTTTTTTGGGGGGAATTGTGAAGCCCTGCTGTGTACTCGTGCATCAGCCAACTCCAGGCTGTGTCATTCAGGCAATATATGGTTTACTGATGCCGCTGTGGGGGCTTGTGAGATTTGGTCCTTCGTACCCACACGCTGGGGTCCAGGACACTCAAATTTTGATTTAAATTTCAAATAAAAAAATCTGACATTTCAATGGTCTCCTCATGCATCAGCCAACTCCAGGCTGTGTCATTCAGGCAATATATGGTTTACTGATGCCGCTGTGGGGCCTGGGTCTGGAAATTTAAAATTTTCTCATAGGTAGCACCCGCTATCCAAAATCTTTTTCAAAAATTTCTAAAATTGTTGTGTTTTTTGGGGGGAATTGTGAAGCCCTGCTGTGTACTCGTGAATCAGCCAACTCCAGGCTGTGTCATTTAGGCAATATATGCTTTACTGATGTTGCTGTGGGGGCTTGTTGGATTTGGTCCTTCGTACCCACACAATGGGGTCCGGGACACTCAAAGTTTGTTTTAATTTTAAAATAAAAAAATTATGGCACTGCTGGGCCTGGGTCTGGTAATTTCAAATTTTCTCATAGGTAGCACCCGCTATCCAAAATCTTTTTCAAAAATTTCTAAAATTGTGTTGTTTTTCGGGGGGATTGTGAAGCCCTGGTGTGTACACGTGCATCACAACAAAAATTCCCCTGGGATTCCAGGGCAAATTATATATAACAACAACCTTAAGGGTCACCCCCCAAGGGGTTAACCCTAAACTAGAAACCCCCCTTAAAACTAAATTTTATTAAATCATTTAAAATATATGAGCTCCGGTGTTGTAATTAAAAACACAGCTAGTAGTTGCTTGAATGATATATTTGAATCCTATAACTTCTTTAGTAGTGATATTGTGCTTTTATAGCACTAATCTACGGATGCCACTATATTGATAGAAAAGCACTGATAGCTGCTGGTTAAAATGTGAATAGCCCTCCGCTTCCCGACGTTTCGTTGGATGAACCAACTTTATCAAGGTACAGAGGCTAATGGCTGTTCGTTTGGTCCGCTCTCCCTTTTATATCCTCTGTTGGTGATGTCAAAGCCACTGCATCATTGTGCGCCGATTGTTCAGCCTATCTGAACTCAAGTGACTTGACTGACCAATCCGGTCACGCCACGTCATTATGTGTTGATATCATCCCTACCAATCAACACACTTCATTCCCCGTTACTCTCACTACGTATATACGATACGCGGCGCATGTCTCCGCACTTAGTAATAATCAGTCACAGTTACGGGCAGTTTCGCTTGTCTGCTCCACGGCGATCTGCCATTCGTGCATGTCAGTGGACTTAGATTCAATCTTAGATTTTATCAATGACTGCGCCTGCGTCCGACTCAAGGTGTCCCAATAGCAGATTCCGCGCATGTCTGCGGACTTAATTGTTTTAACAGTGATGGTAATTATAAAATGCATTTAGTTGTTCTAAACATGCTGTTAGTGACTTGCGCATGTTTAATATATCCAAATTTAGTCCTATTCTATCAACATAGGTAGTGAGTTCCATAAGTGCAACACATATTTGTAAGATTCATTATTCTAATATTTGTAAGATTCATTATTCTAATAAGTGTTATTCTATATGTGTGGACTTAGTTGTGCCGGGGATCATAGTGATAAAAGGTATTAATCATTAGTTCTGGATTTAAGTATATGAATATTGACAGTGGGTGTTGGTGTTGCTGGAGATCGACTATTTACATCTATTGACAATGGGTGTTGGGGAAATTGGGAAACTAGCTATGTATATAAGGTGAATATTTTACTTTCATATGGAGGCGTGTTTGTACTTACTAATGATAAATATCATTTGTCCAATGACTCTAAGCATTAGAGTATAGTGGTTATTTAAAAAGATACTGTAGACTGATACTAAGATCTAGTCTTTTTAGGAGGACCATTTACAAGGCACCCCGAACAGAAGTCAAACGCCACCACAGAGATCAACCACCACATCCGATTCAACCCCCTCCCCCTCGGGGGCCCCAGAACAGGGGCACAAGAAATGGGCCCGACCAGGCGGACCACCGGCACGCATCCCACAATCAGGTAAGTATAGCTCTAGATGTGTCTCAGTGGATCTAACTAGTTTCTACACTTGAAATAAATGATTAAATGTGTCCTAATACTTTGTGGTAGTTTCTTAAAGGGGAGGGACAGTCTGTCAAGTAATTCGAACAGGTGGTGGAAATCATAATAGAAAGTATCACTGGTTAATTCACTCTATCTAATGTCTTGCTAGTCTCCAAAATAGGACCCAACACCCAAGCTCAACATCAGCGGACCACCAACATATCGTCCACAGCTCCAGGTAGGTATATCTCAATTAGAACTGTATCATGGGCCCTATCTCCATGATTGTATATGGTACTAAAAGGGTCTCTGTCTGTTCATAATGTACCCACCCATAAATATCTATAAGATGTGTTCATTTTCTTGTTAAACGTTTTAGTTCCCAAATCCAGAATATGATTAAGGGATATGAGTCAAGTTGTGATTCAGGTTAGAATCATACAATCATTTTGCTTAACAACACAGAGTGTAAGGGAGAGAATTATCTATCCAGTGCTCAATTTTATAAATCTGTTTTATTTTAAAGAGTAATAAATCATAATATTAATTCTCCAAGAACGCTGTGAAAGAGAAACCTTCGTTTAGTCCATCTGGACTTCTTGTTCTCAACTTGTATATCCACTTAGCCTCTTCTCTAAGTAATATCCTATTTACATCCCCTTTCCTTGGACCCATCTTAATTTGTCGTAGTCCCCAAAACTTAATCTGATCAGTCCTGTTATTATGCATAGTCCTAATATGTTTGGCCAATGGTGTATCAGCATTAGTTCTAATAGTGCTGAGATGTTTGCCAATCCTACGTCTGACTTCTTGAGTTGCTTTGCCCACATATATTTTGGGACATGTGCAGCAAGCTATGTATAATACATTTTTACTGCTGCAATTTATGAAATCAAAGATCTTGTAGGATCTATTATGCTGGTGGATTGGGTAACCATGTCTGTGGGTTGTTTATTTTCTCATTAAAGTGACTATGTACCAAAAGTTCACGTAAATTGGCCCCCCTTCTGTATGTGATGATAGGTCTAAGTCCAATTTTCCCCTTCAAATCCGGATCATATAATAGGATGTGCCAATGTCTTTGCAATATTTGGTTGATCTGTGGAGTGTAGGCATCATATGTGCCTATCATTCTGGTAACTGATTCCTTAGATGTAGAGTTGCTGTTATTCGGTCCTAGTAACCTATTCCGATCACTGTATTGTGCTCTATTGAAGGTCTTTCTCATGTGTTTAATAGGGTATCCCCTATTTAAAAATCTAGATGTTAAATTTTGGCTTTCTTTCAGAAATCGATCTTCTTCTGAGCAATTGCGACGCGCTCTAAGGAACTGGCCAGTTGGAATACTTTTCCACAAGGTGAACGGGTGCCAGCTGGTCCAATGAAGGAGACTATTTGTCGAGGTGGGTTTCCTGAAAATGTCTGTTTGAATTTTGTTTCCGGAGTCAATATAGATATTGAGATCAAGAAAGTTAATGGATCTCCCTCCTTTTTCTGGTGTAAATTTCATTCCAATCACATTTTGATTGAGAACTGAAACAAATTCCCTAAACAGTGTTTGGCCCCCTTCCCAAAAAATAAAAATATCGTCAATGTACCTTCCCCAAAAAGAAATGTGCTGAGTGTACAAAACCAAATCTTCACCAAAAACAAAAGTGCTTTCCCACAACCCCAAAAATAAATTAGCATACGTGGGTGCACAAGTTGTCCCCATGGTGGTGCCCTTCGTCTGTCGATAGAGGGCACCGCCAAAGAGAAAATAATTGTGAGTTAGGATAAAGTGCAATAGTTCAATAATGAACTTATTGTGATTGTGAAATAAAGTGCTCTTAGTATCCAAAAAAGTGCTAATGGCTCTTAAGCCTAAATCGTGTTGGATATTACTATAAAGTGATTCCACATCCAAACTCATAAGAAGTGTAGTGTCCGTGACTAGAAGCTCACTAATTTTTAGAACTGTGTCCTTAGTGTCCTTTAAATGTGAAGGAAGGGAAGGTACAAAAGGTGATAAGACTTTATCCAAATACACACTAGCATTTTCCGTTAGGTTGTTATTGCCTACTATATATGTAGGGTTATATTTACCTTTGGTGACACGTTGTTATTGCCAGATACAATAGGTCGGCCTTTGATGGGATCCATATTCTTATGTGTTTTTGGTAGAACGTAAAATGTAGAAATGGTGGGGTGCTCGTTTAGAATAAATTTGTATTCATTTTCTGATAATACGTTTTCCAACCTCGCTCTCGACAAAATTTCCTTAATTTGTTCCAGGTATTCTCTAGTTGGGTCATGCACTATTCTCTGATAGGTATCCTCATCGTTAAGTAGTCTCATAGCCATTTCCACATAGTCATCCTTTTTTAGGAGGACTATGTTCCCGCCTTTGTCTGATTTGATCTGGATTTGTTGAATGTCTTTGGTGACCAACTTGACGAAGGTATCTATCTCTGAATATTGACTGAATGCCGGGGTCATTGTTCATCTGGGTTTCAAAGGTGTAAATGGTGCTTGTATTTCGCTCGCTATGCCTTCATTTTCTTCTTGTAAAGATTCAAGGACTTCCAAGGCGCGTGAGTCCAATATGGACTGGGTTCTTTCATTGTTCTTATGTAAACCATGCCACTTGTGGAGAGCAAGTTTTTGGGCAAATAAGTTTACATCCTTAACCCAGGTAAATTCCTCAAACCTTTGTGTCGGTGTAAAGGACAATCATAAAGGATCTATTTCATATCTATCTATCTATCTATCTATCTAGAAGATTGCAGACAGGAGCAGCACACCTCAAGATGTGGGTGCTATTGGTGCAAATCCCTGGTCATGGGATATAAATTAAGTAGATATTCAAGAAGACCACAGCACTCCAAGTAATGGTGAAAAAACGTGAAGAAGCGTTTATTCCATCTAGTTCAAAAGGGCAACATTTCAGCTTATCTATCTATCTATCTATCTATACCAGCAATAAGTCCAGCAGCACTCACGGGATCAAGTAGAAACACAGCAGTGTTTATTAAACCATGTATAATGCAACGTTTCAGTGATATCCACCACCTTTTTCAAGCATGGTATACAAATGTGCAAAACAGACCTTTATATGGTGTCATATTAAGTTAATTACAAAACTCCAATCAATATAATCAAATAAATTTAACACAGTAAAAAAGACATAAACAATACAAAATTCATAATATAGAAAGTGCAGGTAATGACAGTGTGTTAAGAAACAACAATGGTCACCGTATATACAGTAGATCATCGTTGTTATTAAAAATACAAAGTGTAGTTAATAAAGACGCAGCTGAAGCTACGTCTTGCAGTGATTAAAAACAACAACATTGTCATGGGGACAGACCACTCACCTCCTGTATATGGGTGCCGCCATTACGGCGTCTCACATGTGGTCATATGGCTCCCGGTCATGTGACGATCCCCAGCTCCGCCCTGTCATCACGTGACCGGAGCGCACACTCGCGCATGCGCACCTGCCACTTTGATGCCGAAAAGGGCATCAAGAGACCTGGCGGAGACACGGGAGCGCCCCAAACATCGGGACCAGACTAAACTCACAAATATCAATGCAAAAGGGTAAATGAAATGTATGGGAATGTACAAAATAAATAAATATAAGGGCAAAATTATTATAATGTACAAAAATCAGGGCAGGTCAAAGAAGTCATCTGTAGATGACAGGAAGACCTATCAATCGTACAAAAACGCATCAAAAACGCATAATGTGAATAGGCTAAAGCTATTAGAAAAATGTTAGAAAAAATGTGTCGATGAATAAGTCAATGGACACACATCTGTACATAAATGCACAGAAGTGTATCCAAAAGCGTCATGCAAAAAGGCTACAAGAAAAGAAGTAAGGAGTAGAATGTGGAATCAAAGTTCCACATAGTCCCCCAAAGGAATAGAAGATGTAATGTGTGTGTATATATGTATACATACATCCAAGATCAACGGATCAGGGTTGGAGTATAGAGCTAGATGTAAAATATATCGTGAATAGGAAAATAGTGTTAAAAAACGTGGTATTAATGATACATACATATACTAAAGGTGAATATTGCGTATACGTGTATGTTTGAAATCCACACAAGTACAGCGTTATTCGTGCACACGTCTGGATACCAAACCTATCTAAAGAGAGTACAAAGTTCTTGGAGAAATATCTAGTTAAATAAATTACATAGCCCCAATTTTTGTACATTACACATAACTAGAATGTAATCACAGAAAGATCCTTTACTCCACGCATATGAGGAAAACATAAAAAATAATAGAATATTCCATGTCGGTATCTTTGGTCTGTCCCCCGACAAATGAAAATTTCAACATCTAGAATAGAATAGAAAGAAGTATCAATAATATGTATTATATATTACATTGTATACCATTTAAATACATTCTCAACAGTCGACATGGCCTACTGTTGACAAAATGCGACGTACAAGTTAAAAAGAACTTCAATTTATATTCCCTTAGTGTTACCTCATTTGTACACCCTCTAACACTAAGGGAATATAAATTGAAGTTCTTTTTAACTTGTATGTCGCATTTTGTCATCTATGCACTTTCATGTCCCTGTAGACTTCTTTACATTGGTGAAACTACACTCGATTTCCGGACCCGCCTCAACCAACACCGGTATTCGATCAGGAAGGCCAGACTGGATCTGCCGGTATCCAAACATTTTGTTGAGGCGGGTCATACGGAAAACGAGTTACGATTTACATTAATTGATCATATACCAGAAAACAAGAAGGGAGGAGACAGAATCAACCGGCTAAAGAAACGTGAATTGTATTGGATTCATAAGTTGGACACGTTACGTCCGCGTGGCCTAAATGTTGATTTTACTGTTACATCGGCTATATACAATGCGTAGGCCATGTCGACTGTTGAGAATGTATTTAAATGGTATACAATGTAATATATAATACATATTATTGATACTTCTTTCTATTCTATTCTAGATGTTGAAATTTTCATTTGTCGGGGGACAGACCAAAGATACCGACATGGAATATTCTATTATTTTTTATGTTTTCCTCATATGCGTGGAGTAAAGGATCTTTCTGTGATTACATTCTAGTTATGTGTAATGTACAAAAATTGGGGCTATGTAATTTATTTAACTAGATATTTCTCCAAGAACTTTGTACTCTCTTTAGATAGGTTTGGTATCCAGACGTGTGCACGAATAACGCTGTACTTGTGTGGATTTCAAACATACACGTATACGCAATATTCACCTTTAGTATATGTATGTATCATTAATACCACGTTTTTTAACACTATTTTCCTATTCACGATATATTTTACATCTAGCTCTATACTCCAACCCTGATCCGTTGATCTTGGATGTATGTATACATATATACACACACATTACATCTTCTATTCCTTTGGGGGACTATGTGGAACTTTGATTCCACATTCTACTCCTTACTTCTTTTCTTGTAGCCTTTTTGCATGACGCTTTTGGATACACTTCTGTGCATTTATGTACAGATGTGTGTCCATTGACTTATTCATCGACACATTTTTTCTAACATTTTTCTAATAGCTTTAGCCTATTCACATTATGCGTTTTTGATGCGTTTTTGTACGATTGATAGGTCTTCCTGTCATCTACAGATGACTTCTTTGACCTGCCCTGATTTTTGTACATTATAATAATTTTGCCCTTATATTTATTTATTTTGTACATTCCCATACATTTCATTTACCCTTTTGCATTGATATTTGTGAGTTTAGTCTGGTCCCGATGTTTGGGGCGCTCCCGTGTCTCCGCCAGGTCTCTTGATGCCCTTTTCGGCATCAAAGTGGCAGGTGCGCATGCGCGAGTGTGCGCTCCGGTCACGTGATGACAGGGCGGAGCTGGGGATCGTCACATGACCGGGAGCCATATGACCACATGTGAGACGCCGTAATGGCGGCACCCATATACAGGAGGTGAGTGGTCTGTCCCCATGACAATGTTGTTGTTTTTAATCACTGCAAGACGTAGCTTCAGCTGCGTCTTTATTAACTACACTTTGTATTTTTAATAACAACGATGATCTACTGTATATACGGTGACCATTGTTGTTTCTTAACACACTGTCATTACCTGCACTTTCTATATTATGAATTTTGTATTGTTTATGTCTTTTTTACTGTGTTAAATTTATTTGATTATATTGATTGGAGTTTTGTAATTAACTTAATATGACACCATATAAAGGTCTGTTTTGCACATTTGTATACCATGCTTGAAAAAGGTGGTGGATATCACTGAAACGTTGCATTATACATGGTTTAATAAACACTGCTGTGTTTCTACTTGATCCCGTGAGTGCTGCTGGACTTATTGCTGGTATCTATGGATGTGGTCTGCGACTGGGACCACGTTTTTTGCCTATTGCACCCGGATTACCGCTTCAAGATCTTTAGTGGTTGTGCTGTCCTCCGCCATTTGGAGATATCTATCTATCTATCTATCTATCTCACATCTATCCATCTATCTCATATCTATCTATCTATCTATCTATCTCATATCTATCTATCTATCTATCTATCTATCTATCTCATATATATCTATCTCATATCTATCTACTGTATACAGTATGTAGTGCTTTATAATTGCCCCCCTTTCTTTTGCCCTGGCCCCCAGTATGCCCAATAAAAAAAAAAAAATAAATAAATACATTATATATATAAATATATTAAAGCTGGAGACGCCACTGCAGCCATAACAACAGAAGCCACATGTGGTGATGAGGAAGATGGAGAAAGTGGCTGACAGCTCTGCAAGAGATTGATAAAAAAAAGATTTTTATACCGGATAAAACTAACTATTTGTCACGATTCGGCTGGCTGGAGGTGGATCCTCTGTGCCAGAGAGGGATTGGCGGGGACCATGTCGGTGGACCGGTTCTAAGTTGCTACTGGTATTCACCAGAGCCCGCCGCAAAGCGGGATGGTCTTGCAGCGGCGGTAGCAACCAGGTCGTATTCACCGGCAACAGCTCAACCTCTCTGATTGCTGAGATAAGCGCGGTACAAGGGAGTAGACAAGAGCAAGGTCGGACGTAGCAGAAGGTCAGGGCAGGCAGCAAGGATCGTAGTCAGGGGCAACGGCAGGAGGTCTGGAACACAGGCTAGGAACACACAAGGAAACGCTTTAACTGGCACAATGGCAACAAGATCCGGCGAGGGAGTGCAGGGGAAGTGAGGTATAAGTAGGGAGTGCACAGGTGATGACACTGATTAGACCTGCTGCGTCAATCAGTGGCGCAGTGGCCCTTTAAATTGCAGAGACCCGGCGCGCGCGCGCCCTAAGGAGCGGGGCCGCGCGCGCCGGGACAACACAGACAGGGAACGGGTCAGGTACGGGAGCCGGGATGCGCATCGCGAGCGGGCGCATCCCGCGTCGCGAATCGCATCCCGGCTGGGAGTAATATCGCAGCGCACCCGGTCAGCAGGTCTGACCGGGGCGCTGCG
This sequence comes from Hyla sarda, assembly GCF_029499605.1. Lineage (NCBI taxonomy): Eukaryota > Metazoa > Chordata > Amphibia > Anura > Hylidae > Hyla > Hyla sarda. Next base: position 461,120,295 of record NC_079190.1, read on the forward strand.
AATGAGAGGACGCTGCGATCGCTCCGGGGAGGAGCGGGGACCCAGAGCGCTCGGCGTAACAGTACCCCCCCCCCCCCCCTGGGTTTCCCCCTCTTCTTGGAGCCTGAGAACCTGAGGATAAGACTTTTGTCTAGGATGATGTCCTCAGGTTCCCAAGATCTCTCCTCTGGGCCACAATTCTCCCAGTCAACCAAGAAGAATCTTTTACCTCTGACTGTCTTGGATGCTAGAATCTCTTTCACCGAGAAGACGTCAGACGAACCGGAAACAGGAGTGGGAGAAACAACTTTGGGAGAGAAGCGGTTAAGGATGAGTGGTTTAAGGAGAGAGACATGGAAGGCATTGGGAATACGGAGAAAAGGAGGAAGAAGGAGTTTGTAAGAGACAGGGTTGATCTGGCAAAAGATTTTGAAAGGACCAAGATAGCGTGGTCCCAGTTTATAACTGGGGACACGAAAGCGGACATACATAGCGGAGAGCCATACCTTGTCTCCGGGAGCAAAAATGGGGGGAGTTCTTCTTTTTTTATCAGCAAATTTTTTCATCCGGGATGAAGCCTGTAAAAGAGAATTTTGGGTTTCTTTCCATATGGTGGAAAGATCTCGAGTCACTTCATCAACAGCGGGCAAACCAGAGGGCATGGGAGTGGGGAGGGGAGGAAGAGGGTGACGGCCGTACACCACGAAAAATGGGGATTTAGCAGAAGATTCGGAGACTCTGAAGTTGTATGAGAATTCGGCCCATGGTAGAAGATCTGCCCAGCCATCCTGGCAGGAGGAAACAAAATGTCGTAAATAGTCACCCAGGACCTGATTGATTCTTTCTACTTGCCCATTGGATTGGAGATGATAAGAAGAAGAGAAGTTTAATTTGATCTTGAGCTGCTTACAGAGGGCCCTCCAGAATTTAGACACAAATTGGACGCCTCTATCCGAGATGATATGCGTGGGCAAACCATGAAGGCGAAAAATGTGTATAAAAAATTGCTTTGCCAACTGAGGCGCTGAAGGAAGGCCAGGAAGAGGGATAAAATGTGCCATCTTGGAAAATCGATCAACGACCACCCAAACAACTGTGTTGCCACGGGATAAGGGCAGGTCCGTAATAAAGTCCATACCAATCTGTGACCAAGGTTGTTCAGGAACAGGCAGAGGATGAAGGAGACCAGCAGGCTTCTGGCCAGGAGTCTTATCCCATGCACAGACAGTACAAGCCCGGACGAAATCAACAACATCAGTCTCCAGAGTAGGCCACCAATAAAATCGAGAGATGAGTTGAAAGGATTTTTTGATGCCCGCATGGCCTGCGAGGTGGGAGGAGTGTCCCCACTTGAGAATCCCGAGGTGCTGGCGTGGAGAAACGAAGGTCTTCCCTGGAGGAGTTTGTCTGATGGAAGCTGGAGAAGTGGAGATCAGACAGTCCGGAGGAATGATGTGTTGCGGAGAGGCTTCCGCTTCAGAGGCATCTGAAGAACGAGAGAGGGCATCGGCCCTAATGTTCTTGTCAGCAGGGCGAAAATGGATTTCAAAGTTAAAACGGGCAAAGAACAACGACCACCTAGCCTGGCGAGGGTTCAGTCGTTGGGCAGACTGGAGATAAGAGAGATTCTTGTGATCAGTGTATATAATAACTGGATATTTGGATCCCTCCAGCAGGTGCCTCCATTCCTCAAGCGCCAATTTTATGGCCAGTAGTTCTCGATCACCAATGGAGTAGTTTTTCTCTGCCGGAGAGAAGGTCCTAGAAAAAAAACCCACAAGTAACAGCATGCCCGGAAGAATTTTTTTGTAGAAGAACCGCTCCAGCTCCCACTGAGGAGGCGTCTACCTCCAATAAGAAGGGTTTAGATGGGTCAGGTCTGGGGGGGCGTGGCCTGGCAGCCGAGGCGCATGGTCGGGTGAAAGCAGAGCTCCGCAGCCTAACCCGTTCTAGCGACGATATAATAGCTCACACCCGGACGTGACCAGCTCTAACCTTCCTCCCTACCTTCCTCAACATGCCGGGCAGACGCAAGAGACTCACCCGGCGGGGATCGCTAACGAGATTCTCCTTTATCCCCCGGGAGGCCTTCACACAAGATGGCGCCGACGGACAGGACGCAGCAGTGTCTCCTGTGCAGCAGTTCTCCCCGCGCGCCTTGCCGGAGCGCCTGCACTCACCACAATGGCGGCGATCATCCTCAGTTCCGGAGCTCCGTGATCTGGCAGCAAAATCTCCCCACCGGGATCCTACCTCTCCCGAGCGGTGCACGCGGAGCTCGGACGCGAAGTTACAGGGTGAGTCGCAAAATGCTTGCTCCTCTCCTGGGGGGACATTGCAAACCGCCCTAGGCTCACTAAACAGAGGCCTTGAAAATTATCTGCAGAACCCTGCATCCATTCAGATGCCAGTTAAAGCAGTCAGCCAGTCAGTCCCTTACAGATACAGCAATGAGGGACATGCTTATGCTACTCAGAACCACCATGCTGCAGGATATACATACAATTGTGACCCCGCTGCAGAATTCAGTGCAATCCTTGGGACAGAGAGTCGACCACATAGAAGGGAAGTTCAGTGAATTTGCTACCTCTCACAATGCTTTGATTGATTCCCAATATGTGGTAGAAGATGAACTGTCTGTACTTAAAGCAAAAATTGCAGACCTTGAGGACAGAAGTCGTCGCAATAATATTAAACTCCGTGGCATTTCAGAAAGTGTAGCTCCTGCAGACATCCCTGAGTATGTCCAAACCCTGTTGCAAACTGTTTTGCCTGATAGTGCACCTCGAGATCTAATCATAGATAGGGCACACCGTATCCCCAGACCCAAGCATTTGGAAGAGTCGGTCCCTAGGGACATTTTGGCCCGTGTGCACTTTTACCATACTAAAGAACGCTTTATGGAAGTCACTAGAAAGAACAACGGCCTTCCAGCACCTTATCATAAGATCTCTGCATATGCTGATTTATTGGCCACCACACTTCAAGCTAGGAGAAGTCTCCTACCACTTACTACGGCTCTGCGGTCTGCCAAAATACTCTACAGGTGGGGTTTCCCACTCCGGCTCCTGATCCGCAAGGACAATAAGGTCCACGTGATACGCACCCTCACGGAGGGAGAAGAATTGCTTAAATCTTGGGACATTGTTTTGCCTCCTGTAGCCTCTCCAAAGAAATTCAGCGGACCTGTGCAAGTGGAGAAGGATTGGTCAACAGCCTGATTTTTTTGTTTTTTGTTTTTTGTCTGTCATCTTTCTGTATATTCAGTCCGGAATGTGTTTTTATTTCTTTTTCTTGATAATTTGATGCGGGCTCTGGTGAAACACCCATGTCCTCTGGCTTCAGTGCAGACTCTAACCCCCACTCCGTGGATAACGGCACTAGTCTACATGTGTCGTTTTTTTCTGTTTGTTTTTTGTTTTGTTCTCTGTTCTTTGTTCTCTATGTCGTGACATACGCACATTATCTTGGTCCTAAGTATCTGTTCTACTCTCACTTGACAGGCGCATGCTGGCTGGGAGATGCGCCCTGTCTTCCATATAATATTTTCCTGCATTATTATTTAGTTTTTTCTTTGTATGATTTATTAATATGTCTATAGTATTTACTAGTATAAATGCGAATGGTCTAAACACTCCATATAAACGATCTCAGTTATGGCAAGAGGTACAAACCACTAAATGTGATATATTGTGTGTACAGGAGACGCATTTGATAGCGAAGGATGCTTTTCGTGTAAAACACCCTGCTTTTTCTCACATATATCATTCTCATTTTAGTTCTAAGGCCCGCGGAGTCCTGATTGCAATAAGGAACACGTTGGCCTTCTCGCTACACGAGGTGTGTCAGACCCCCAGGGCAGGTATGTGATCCTACGCTGTTCCATTAGTGCCGCTAAATATACAATAGTTTCCCTATATGCCCCTAATGTGGGTCAACTGAGATTTGTTAAACGTTTATGCCATACAGCTCAACTACCCGCGTGGGGATCCTTGGTCGTCTGCGGCGATTTTAACTCTGTAGCTGACTCTGCTTTAGATTCTACTTCTTCTTCCCGCTTTCCCTCTTCATCCCTTAACCCTATCCTATCTGACTTTGACATGTATGACATTTGGCGCATCCAACACACCAGTGAGAAAGATTATACATTTCATTCAGGAGTTCATAACTCCTATTCTCGTATAGATATGTTCTGGATAGATAGGGGTTTGTTACCTAACGCCATGGCCACCACTATAGCTACAATTAAATGGTCGGATCATGCTGCCATTACTCTCCAACTAAAAGATGCTTTTTCCTCACCTCCATCTTATACATGGCGCAGCAATCCTTTTTTATGGTCACACCCTACATATGCTAAATACTTGCATCGTGACATTACTGAATATTTTTCCACCAATATACACTCCGTATCGGACCCAATTATTTTGTGGAACTGCCATAAGGCTGTTATTAGAGGACATTGCGTTAAATACGGCTCTATTTTAAAAAGGGAGAGGGAGAGACAACTAGAGGATATCTTATCTCAATTAAAACAGGCCGAGCTCACCAATAAAACTTCTCCTTCTGCAGAAACAGCCCGGATAGTTGTTGATCTGAGGAGAGACTTGCGTTGTCATCTATTATCGTCCTATGAAAAATCCCATCGAAAATTGCAGGCTAGATATTATTCCCAGAATAATAAGGCAGGAAAATTACTAGCTAATAGACTAAAGAAACGTCAACTGAAATCTAGAATCCCCTACTTATTGCATCCGACCCCGAACGAAAAACTTTACACCCCAACTGATATTGCCAACGGTTTCCAGTCCTTCTATACCCACCTCTACAACCTGCGAGACTCTATCCCCTCACCCCCCGACATAGCTAGTATAACCAATTCTTATCTCTCGCGATTACAGTTACCCAGACTCTCTACTGAGCAGCTTCTATCCCTGAACGCTGAAATCACCACAGATGACATTCTGCTCGCAATAACCTCCCTCCCTGCCGACAAGGCACCAGGCCCTGATGGCTTTGTTAATTCATACTACAAAGCGTTTAAACATATTTTAGCTCCACATCTGGCAGCTGTCTGTCGGACTGCGATGTCTTTGGGTAGTTTCCCTGTTGAAAACCTTCAAGCCACTATCACTACACTGCCCAAACCTGGCAAGCCTCCTGATCGCCCTCAAAATTTTCGGCCAATTTCTCTGCTGAACCAGGATGTAAAGATTTTTGCAAAATTGTTAGCTTCTCGCATATCCCCTTTTTTACCTTTTTTAATCAAAGCGGACCAATCTGGATTCGTTGCGGGCAGACAGGCTTCCGATAACACTAGGCGATTATTAAATATTTTCTATCATCTGGAAACAACTGGAAGTCCCGCATTAATCTTAGCCTTGGACGCCGAGAAGGCCTTCGACCGCCTCCGGTGGTCGTATGCCTTCTCGGCCCTCCAACATATGGGTTTTTCAGGAGGCATCCTATTAGCACTTCAGTCTTTATACTCCACACCATCTGCTAGAGTGCTCGCTAACGGTACTCTCTCTGATCCTTTTAATATCACTAACGGCTCCCGCCAGGGATGTCCCCTGTCGCCTCTAATCTATATCCTATCCATGGAGCCTTTGGCTCAAGCAATCAGGTTGGACGGGGACATCTCTGGCGTCAAAATTGGCCCAAAAACACATGTCATTTCGTTATATGCGGATGATGTCATTCTTTCTTTAACTAATCCAGAAATCTCCCTCCCAACAGTCATGCACAACATTTTAATATTTGGGGACATTTCATATTATCACCTTAACCAAACTAAAACCCAAGCCTTACCTATTAATCTCTCTCCATCCTTATTCTCTTCTTTAAAATCTACCTTTTCTTTTGACTGGCAACCGACCTCTTTACAATATTTGGGTATTCGTTTATCATATCCGCACAACACCCTGTATAAGGAAAATTATATACCCTTACTATCATCTGTCGCGACTGAAATAGAACATTTAGCGGCCTCTGAAATCTCTTGGGTGGGCAGGGTTGCCACTTTCAAGATGTTTATCCTTCCCCGATTTCTATACTTATTTCGCACTCTCCCTATAACCCTACCTCCTACATTCTTTACTAAAGCTCAAGCACTTCTCTCTTCATTCATATGGGCTGGCAGACGACCAAGGCTTTCTGTACAAATATTAAAGAAACAACCTGATATGGGTGGGCTTGGCTCCCCGGATTTAAAAGTCTACTATATAGTTACTTTGGTTTCCTTGTTGCGGCACTGGTGGAATACGCAGTCGGATCTACCATGGGTGGAGATGGAGAATTACTATTCATTCCCTTACTCGACTAGGGACCTCTTATACTTACCTTACTGGAATTTACCTTCCCCAATATTGTCCAACCCTTTAATGAAGGCTGCACACCAAGCATGGATCTATTATATACATAACTCTGAGCCTTCTGCCCCCCCATCCTTTAGAATTTTACCGCTTACAGTTCTACAAGCTAGTATTCCCAACCTAGACTTAACGTCTTGGATTAACCGGGGACTGACACATGTTGATCTACTGATGGAGTCCTCTAATCTGGCCACCTTTCAGAAATTGAGTGAGGTTTATTCCCTCCCATCTCACGACTTTTTCAAATACCTTCAAATCAGACATTTTTTGCAATCACTGACTCCCACCTCCGCCTCCACCCATGGACTCGCTCTTAAACATCTAGCTACACCCCTTAAAGGTTTAAAATATTTATATAAAAACATGCTCCCCACAACCAAACTTATTAAATCATACCCTCTGCGTATTTGGGAGCGAGAAGTATCTTGTTTTTTCACGGTCGAAGACTGGCAAACGGCTTTTAAAACAATACATTCTGTTTTCCAATGCTCATCTCATGTTGAGTCGGCGTTGAAAACTATTTTGCGCTGGTACTATACGCCAGATAGATTGGCACGCATATACCCGGGGGTATCTCACTTGTGTTGGAGGGGTTGTGGCTCATTGGGATCGTTGTTCCATATTTTATGGTCATGCCCTCTCATTGCCCCCTTTTGGAGAGCGTGCAAACGGTTACTGTTTAACCTATTAGGTTCTACAATACCATGGACCCCACAATCAGTACTGCTGTTTCTTAACTTGCAACTGATCCCACATGGCCTGCGTGACCTCTTTTGTATAATTTGCATATTAGCAAAAATTCTCATAGTTAGTAATTGGAAATCTTCTCTGATACCTGCCATAGATGATCTTATTAATAAAATTAACACTACTTATTCGTACGAAAAAATCATAGCATTGGGCTCTGGAAGATATCCGAAATTTATAAGTAGATGGACATGCTGGCAATCCTCTTCTCATTGCAAGGATATTTAGGATGGGCAGTAACCTTTCAAATATATATAACGGTGGTATAGTGATATGTAACTGTGTGATTAGACCATTCGCAAACAATAGGTTTTTGTAATGACATTGATTTATTTAGGAGATAGACGAAATACTGAATGTAGAACAGACTTGGAAAACATACTAGCTAGGTATACTGCATGATCACATAGGACCCTTACACGTGACACCTGAAAGGACTAACTAACACAAAAAGTATGTCACTTTGTTGTTGTTATTTGTTGTATATCAGTGCACATAACACCTGGAAGTATTGCTTGTTTTATTTGCTTATGGAACGGCGTGATGTCAAAAGCGCTGACCTTGATAAGTGTACTGCTCTTGTTTCTTGTTGTTATACATAAAACCCTTTAATAAAAAACCATTTGCAAAAAAAAAAAAAGATGGGTCAGGTCTGGAGAGTACGGGAGCAGAAGAAAAGGCAGACTTGAGATGTTTAAATGCGTCTTCCGCTTGAGGAGACCAGGACTTAGGATTGGCATTTTTCTTGGTTAGAGCCACGATAGGAGCCACAATAGTGGAAAAGTGTGGAATAAATTGTCTGTAATAATTGGCGAACCCCAAAAAACGTTGGATAGCACGGAGTCCGGAGGGGCGTGGCCAATCTAATACGGCAGATAGTTTATCTGGGTCCATTTGTAGTCCTTGGCCAGAGACTCCTAAGTATCCTAGGAAAGGAAGAGACTGACATTCAAAGAGACATTTTTCCATTTTGGCATAAAGTTGATTGTCCCGAAGTCTCTGAAGAACCAAGCGGACATGCTGGCGGTGTTCTTCTAAGTTGGCAGAAAAAATCAGAATATCGTCCAGGTAAACCACAACACAGGTATATAGAAGATCACGAAAAATTTCGTTAACAAAGTCTTGGAAGACAGCAGGGGCGTTGCACAGGCCAAAGGGCATGACCAGATACTCAAAATGTCCATCTCTGGTGTTAAATGCAGTCTTCCATTCGTCCCCCTCCCTGATGCGGATGAGATTATAAGCACCTCTTAAGTCCAGTTTGGTAAAGATGTGGGCGCCTCGTAGGCGGTCAAAGAGTTCCGAGATAAGAGGTAAGGGGTAGCGGTTTTTTACCGTGATTTTATTAAGTCCGCGGTAATCAATGCAAGGGCGTAGGGAGCCATCTTTTTTGGAGACAAAAAAAAATCCAGCTCCGGCAGGAGAGGAGGACTTGCGGATAAACCCCTTTTTTAAATTCTCCTGGATGTACTCCGACATGGCTTGGGTTTCCGGAGCAGACAGAGGATAGATTCTGCCCCGGGGTGGAGTAGTGCCCGGGAGGAGGTCAATAGGACAGTCATAAGGCCTGTGAGGAGGCAAAGTCTCAGCTTGTTTTTTGCAAAAAACATCAGCATAGTCCAGATAGGCCTTAGGAAGACCAGATACCGGGGGAACAACAGGGTCACGACTGTGAGTACTGGGAGCCGGTTTAAGACAGTCCTTGTGGCAAGAAGTACCCCAGTTCTTGATTTCCCCTGTGGTCAAATTAAGGGTTGGGGAATGGCGTTGAAGCCACGGTAATCCAAGAAGAATTTCTGAAGTGCAGTTAGAGAGGACCAACAATTAAATTTTTTCGTGATCGGGTCCGATGCACATTAGGAGAGGTTCCGTGCGGTAACGCACGGTACAGTCCAATCTTTCATTTTTAACAGAGTTGATGTAGAGGGGTCTGGCGAGACTGGTCACTGGGATGTTGAACCTGTTGATGAGAGAGGCCAAAATAAAATTTCCTGCAGATCCGGAATCCAAGAAGGCCATAGCAGAGAAGGAGAAGGTAGAAGAAGACATCCGCACAGGCACAGTAAGGCGTGGAGAAGCAGAGTTCACATCAAGAGCTGTCTCACCTTTGTGCGGAGTCAGCGTGCGTTTTTCCTGGCGAGGAGGACGGATAGGACAATCCTTCAAGAAATGTTCGGTACCGGCACAGTACAGGCAAAGGTTCTCCATGCGGCATCGTGTCCTCTCTTGAGATGTCAAGCGAGACCGGTCAACTTGCATAGCCTCCACTGCGGGAGGCACAGGAACGGATTGCAGAGGACCAGAGGAGAGAGGAGCCGGGGCGAGAAACCGCCTTGTGCGAACAAAGTCCATATCCTGGCGGAGCTCCTGACGCCTTTTGGAAAAACGCATGTCAATGCGGGTGGCAAGATGAATAAGTTCATGCAGGTTAGCAGGAATTTCTCGTGCGGCCAGCACATCTTTAATGTTACTGGATAGGCCTTTTTTAAAGGTCGCGCAGAGGGCCTCGTTATTCCAGGATAATTCGGAGGCAAGAGTACGGAATTGGATGGCGTACTCGCCAACAGAAGAATTACCCTGGACCAGGTTCAGCAGGGCAGTCTCGGCAGAAGAGGCTCGGGCAGGTTCCTCAAAGACACTTCGAATCTCCATGAAGAAGGAGTGTACAGAGGCAGTGACAGGGTCATTGCGGTCCCAGAGCGGTGTGGCCCATGACAGGGCTTTCCCAGACAGAAGGCTGACTACGAAAGCCACCTTAGACCTTTCAGTTGGAAACTGGTCCGACATCATCTCCAAATGCAGGGAACATTGCGAAAGAAAACCACGGCAAAACTTAGAGTCCCCATCAAATTTATCCGGCAAGGATAATCGGAGGCTGGAAGCGGCCACTCGCTGCGGAGGAGGTGCAGAAGCTGGCGGAGGAGATGATTGCTGAAGCTATGGTAGTAGCTGCTGTAGCATCACGGTCAGTTGAGACAGCTGGTGGCCTTGTTGCGCTATCTGTTGCGACTGCTGGGCGACCACCGTGGTGAGGTCGGCGACAACTGGCAGCGGGACCTCAGCGGGATCCATGCGCCGGATCTACTGTCACGATTCGGCTGGCTGGAGGTGGATCCTCTGTGCCAGAGAGGGATTGGCGTGGACCGTGTCGGTGGACCGGTTGTAAGTTGCTACTGGTATTCACCAGAGCCCGCCGCAAAGCGGGATGGTCTTGCAGCGGCAGTAGCAACCAGGTCGTATCCACCGGCAACGGCTCAACCTCTCTGACTGCTGAGATAAGCGCGGTACAAGGGAGTAGACAAGAGCAAGGTCGGACGTAGCAGAAGGTCAGGGCAGGCAGCAAGGATCGTAGTCAGGGGCAACGGCAGGAGGTCTGGAACACAGGCTAGGAACACACAAGGAAACGCTTTAACTGGCACAATGGCAACAAGATCCGGCAAGGGAGTGCAGGGGAAGTGAGGTATAAGTAGGGAGTGCACAGGTGATGACACTGATTAGACCTGCTGCGCCAATCAGTGGCGCAGTGGCCCTTTAAATTGCAGAGACCCGGCGCGCGCGCCCTAAGGAGCGGGGCCGCGCGCGCCCTAAGGAGCGGGGCCGCGCGCGCCCTAAGGAGCGGGGCCGCGCGCGCCGGGACAACACAGACGGGGAACGGGTCAGGTACGGAAGCCGGGATGCGCATCGCGAGCGGGCGCATCCCGCGTCGCGAATCGCATCCCGGCTGGGAGTAATATCGCAGCGCACCCGGTCAGCAGGTCTGACCGGGGCGCTGCGAATGAGAGGACGCTGCGAGCGCTCCGGGGAGGAGCGGGGACCCGGAGCGCTCGGCGTAACACTATTATTGAAAAGGTATGTTATTATGAGGGCCCTCAATGCTAGGACCACCCATAGATGGCACTGTCGTGTGGGCGATCCTTCTCAGTGCTTAACTGAGTACTTATACTTAAACACAGTAGGACCGCCCACATGACTACTTAGCCCAGATTCAGCAGAGATTTTAACGAATAAACGACAAGTTATCATTTCCTACAAAACTATATCATGACATGATGCCTGCAGAGTCGGCTGCATTTTTATTGTGACAAGTTCCCTTTAACAGAACCAAACCTTAAAGGGGTATTCCAGACAAAAACTTTTTTGAATGTATCAACTGGCTCTGGAAAGTTAAACAGATTTGTAAATTACTTCTATTAAAAAATCTTAATCCTTCCAATAGTTATTAGCTTCTGAAGTTTTCTGTCTAACTGCTCAATGATGATGTCATGTCCCGGGAGCTGTGCATGATGGGAGAATATCCCCATAGGAACTGCACAGCTCCCGGGACGTGAGTCATCAGAGAGCAGTTAGACAGAAAACAACAACTCAACTTCAGAAGCTAATAACTATTGGAAGGATTAAGATTTTTTAATAAAAGTAATTTACAAATCTGTTTAACTTTCCGGAGCCAGTTTATATATAAAAAAATAGAATTATTGTTGTCTTTTGCTCTATGCAGCATTTTAACAATTATTATTAATTATTAACAACTATTATTAATTATATATTAACAATTATTATTATTATATATGTCTCTCTTGTAATACATGTCAGTGTACTGGGCAAATGTTACCCGTGATCTTCTGGACTTTATAGGTGTGCTAACCACAGGGTTAATTTCCCTATTAGTCCGGCCCTCAGATCACAAGGCACCATGATTAAGTGTGTTTTATATACTAGAAACGTGTTGGAATTGTTCAGGCTGTATATGTGCAATGTTTTTATGCAACTTTAAATAAAGAACCCCAATATTCTTCATGCAAAGCCAGATCTTTTTTTCCTAGACTAACTATACACCAGATCAGAACAAGGCGTTTAAAGGGGTTCTCCACTGCTCAGCGTTTGGAACAAACTATTCTGAACGCTGGAGCCGGTGGCGGGAGCTCATGACATCATAGCCCCGCCCCTCATGACGTCACGCCCTGCCCCCACAATGCAAGACCCCGACTACTTACCTGTCCTCGTTGCACTCCGGCCCCCACCGTCCTGGATGAGAGCAGGTGAAGCCCGCTCAACCAATTGTAAGCTGAGGCCGGACATCGCTGTGGCAGGTTTGTAAATATGCTTTTAATACAAGTCATATTAGGAGGAACACAGTGTGGTTCTTATTAATGTCAACATCCTAGGACAGAGTTTCACAACCAGTGTGCCTCCAGCTGTGGCAAAACTACAACTCCCCGCATGCCCGGACAGCCAAAGTCTATCCAGGCATGGTGGGAGTTGTAGTTTTACCACAGCTGGAGGCACCCTGGTTGTGAAACTCTGTCCTAGGAAGTTGACATTAATAAGAACCACACTGTTCCTCCTAATTTGACTTGAGTTAAAAGCATATTAATTTGACAGCTGGAGTGCAACATGACTGTATGGCCTTTCACATTTTCAAACTAAATGCAAGGGGGTGATTTTTTTTACTCAGAATGTATGAATGAGATACTGATGCCGACCCACCTTTTCTCACTGTGCAGCGCAGTTCACATTTTTACTCCCAATTTCCAAATGTTTTCTATGCCTTCCCTTTAGTTTTCAGGTGACATTACAATTTACAACCATCCACCAGGGGGCAGCAATGCATTATCCTTCTGTGCCATTGCTACAAATGAAAGATTGGCAGTGTATCTACAACACTACAAAGAGGGCTCCCATTGTTCGGCTTGTTTAGTTACAAACAAGAGTAACATAAATAAATGAAAGACTGCACAATAACTGGGTTGTTTTCGACCTCCTTTCTATTGGTTGTGCATTGCTAGTTCTCACCGGAGACGACTCCCTTAATGGCAGGGAGTGGATTAGCCGACATCTTTATTGCAATGGCAGAGTTAAATCCATCATGTCTAGGGGGAGCGCAACATTACAAAAGAGAATGGATAAATCTCCTGTCAGATCATATCAGTGATTCATGTTGCATCTACCTGGATGGCTGTTCTGAAAGCTCCATGGGAGAATAAAGCAATCAAAACATCAATATAGAGAGGCAAATTACACCCGAAATTTCATATCCACCGGACAGGAAATGCAATGAAAAAAAAAAAAAAAGGAAAGAAATGAATAACAATAAACTATGCTTTTAGTGATCAATGTGGTTAAAGTTCAGGTAGGAATATAGGGAGGAATTTATCAAGTAATTTACACAGGATTTTTTATGTATATTTGTCGCAAAAAAGTCACATGTGCTGTGGTGAGCCACAGGGTGTGAAGGTGAGGTATATGGGGCAGATGTTACAGTCCAAGGGGCAGGTGTTATTAACCCCTAAATGTTCGTTACGCCAGGACGTGGTTTATCCGGTATCCACCCAAATGGTAGCACTTCAAGCGAGTAGAACCAGCTCAACCCCAGGCTTCTGCGCGCGGACAGGACCAGGACCAGTCCAAACGTATGCAAGGAAAGAAGATTGTCCAGCGCACACACGTGTAAAACCGAGCTGCTTTATTGCATAGTTGCCATGGGATACATCGGACACCCAGGTAACGTGACGCGTTTCGGCCCGCAGGGCCTTAGTCATACACATGTTACTGGCATTTAGATTATTTATATATGCAGGGTGGGAATGTCCTGGGCGGAGCTTAGCCCCGACTCACGTGACATCACATCTGCACATATAATTACAAACAATGTTAAAAAGGTACATACCATATCTTAATTTCATCATACTTATAACAAAATTCTATAAAAAAAGGGGAAAGAGAAATGAAACATTGTAAAATAAATCCTATGCGTTAGTTATGCACATCTGATTCCAGAACCTGGAAAATCAGACTCCATCCATTATAAACATATACCAGGATGGTAGTGAACAAATAGCGCATAGACCTAAAAGATCCAATGCTGATCCTGAAGAACGATTGTATGTTGGAGCAAGGAAACAGTTTCAGGCAGCAATAATGCCAAGTTACAGACAAATTTAGCAGAATATACATTTATATGTTTGTAAAATGAAACAAGATCTCTGAATATTAACTGCCTACACGATTATTAAATAGAATAGAAAAAGAAAAAAGAGAGAAAAAGAGAGAAAAAGAAAAAAATGGGAGAAGAAAAACAAGAAGGAAAAAAGAAGAAAAAGAAAAAACTGAACAGGTGACTGGAAAACATACAGGAGATTAAACATGCTACATCGATATTTAGATTATTAACATTGTGGTTATAAAACCGATTTAATAATGTAAAATCGTGTCCAGTCTCCTGTTCAGACCTAGCGGTATTCTCGTCTCAAGGGTGAGAATCCAATATATTTCACGATCCAGCACTTTCTGTCTCATGTTTCCACCTCTAAGTGGTTTTTCCACCCTTTCGATGCCTTGTCACGCTACACATTTGGAGCCTGCAGTGCTGCGGAGAGCTCAGAAAGGTAGGTGGGCAATGACAGATTGCGGGGTTCCCCAGCAGCGGGACCCCCGCAATCAGATATCTTATCCCCTATCCTTTGGATAGGCCCGGAGTACCGCTTTAATTTCAAACCTAAATACAAAATGGATATTAAAATAATTGTATAGTATTTAATATTAAATATTTAGTGCTATATAGAGTAGAATAAATAAAATTAAATTTAATAAATAAGAAAAAGTAGATCAAATTTTATATACAAAAAAGTAATGGAAATGGAGGATACGGACGATTCTACATCTGGTTGTACTGAACTACTATTTGTGTTGTTAAAACAATAGGGATATCATATAGTTATTACTCCAACACTAGTGAAGTGGAGAAGCCAATACCTGTTATACTTCTAAAATCTAGGGGATAAGATATCTGATCACGGGGGTCCCGCAACTGGGGCCCCCCATGAGCTGGGCTGTGGCACCCCAGACCTCCGGTGCACAGATGCAGGGCAGGGGCTCATGATGTCACGGTCATGCCCCGCTTATGATGTCATGGCCATGCCCCCTCAATGCAAGTCTATGGGACTGGTTGTGACGGCCATCACGTCCCCTCCCATAGACTTGCATTGAGGGGGAGTGGCCGTGACATTGTGGGCCGGGTGCGGCCATGACATCACGAGCCTCTGGTGCTGAACCCGTTGCTCTAAACAAACGCAGGGTGCAGCACGGAGATTGTGGGGGTCCCAAAGGTTCCAAAGGATAGGGGATAAGATGTCTAGGGGTGGAGAACCCCTTTAATATCCAAACATGGTGTACATGATAGATAGATAGATAGATAGATATGAGAGAGAGAAGTATGGATAGATGTAAGTTAGAGAAAGATACTCACAGCCATTGCTCCGCTACATTACTTTGCACTAAATTTGGACAGCATACTTCTTAAAGCCTATACATATGTAATGTGTCTAATGTGTTTACTATGTAAAGAATGACATATTAATGAAGGGTTCTATTTTGTCGAGAAACAGCACCACTCTTGTCCATTGACAGTATCTGGTAATGTAGTTTAGTCCATTTTCTTGAATAGAGTTGAGCTGCAACACCAGACACATCCCATGGAGAGAGGAGATGTGTTTTTAGGCAATAAGAAAACCCTATAAAATCCTCACACATTGATAGCTTCGTAATCCACTTACTTTTCTACACAGAAATGGATTGTGATGCAATGACATAGTCTTCATAGTAACTACAGTATTCAACTAAAATAGGGATGACAGAACAATGTATAGGATGAAAAAATAATATTTATTAGCTATAACATTTATTAAGGTACAGAGGCCTTCAGTGCAGCAGAGCTGGAGAACCCGGCTGCCAGACCTCTAGACCTCACTTCTCTCTATAGGAAACAAAAAGATTGACAAGAAACATTGAATGCCCCTGATCCATGATTCAGGAGAGCAGCTCCCATAAGCATTAGGTTTTAATGAGATATGTCATGTAAAATGTATCTCTATACCCTCTGTATACTCCACTAGTTATTGTACAAAGGAGGAGTATAAGAAAATACATTATTGGTTATGGACAACATCATAGTAAGGGCATAAATCAGACTGAACCTAATCAATAACCAATCGTAACAAATAAAACACTAGTTCATTAGACGAAAAGAACTCAATCAAATGGATAGATTTTAAATAGGTATATATATATATATATATATATATATATATATATATATAATTTCGCCCCTCTAAAAATGAATAAAATCCTCCATAGGAATAAGGCAGAGGCTGAGAGAGACACAAAGAAGCTGCTGAAAGCTCTAGTAAATTGTATATAACCCCAGTGCTTTATTTACAGCTTACAACACACAGTACATGCTACTGCTTCTGAGGTGTTTACTATATACAGTGGGGCAAAATAAGTATTTAGTCAGCCACCTATTGCAAGTTATCTTACTTAACCCCTTAAGGACCAAGGACGTACCGGTACGTCCTGAGTCCTTTCCCTTTCTATAACGCGAGGCCACGGCCTCTGACAACGGCCGGGACCCGTGGCTAAAAGCGCGCGGCAGTGATCGCGATGCTATTAACCCTTTAGACGTGGGGTTCAAAGTTGAACTATGCGTCTAAAGTGTAAGTGAAACCATGCCGGTTAGCTCAGGGAGCTGTTCGGGACCGCTGCGGCTAAATCGTGGCATCCCGAACAGCAGCAGGACAAGAGGAGGGTCTCCTACCTTGCCTCCTGGTGTCCGATCGCCGAATGACTGCTCAGTGCCTGAGATCCAGGCATGAGCAGTCAATTGACAGAATCATCGATCACTGGTTTCCTATGAGAAACCAGTGATCAATGTAAAAGATCAGTGTGTGCAGTGTTATAGGTCCCTATGGGAGCTATAACACTGCAAAAAAAAAGTGAATAAAGATCATTTAACACCTCCCCTATTAAAAGTTTGAATCACCCCCCTTTTCCCATAAAAAAAAAAAAAAAAAACGTGTAAATAAAAATAAACATATGTTGAAACACATGAGCAATAGGAATAAAAATAAGTGACTGTTGCTACACTAAGTTTGTCTTCTCCCTAGCAATTTCCCCTGAGGAAGCGGGTGTCATATTTTCTGTGCACACAGACAACCGCAGAAACACGTTGGGATTAGAGTAATGTTCACATGACTGTTACACCGAGCGCTCCGGGTCCCTGCTCCTCCCCGGAGCGCTCGCGGCATTCCTCTCTCTGCAGCGCCCCGGTCAGACCCGCTGACCAGGAGCGCTGCACTGACACTGCCGGCGGGGATGCGATTCGCATAGCGGGATGCGCCCGCTCGCGAATGGCATCCCAAGTCACTCACCTGTCCCGGTCCCCGGCTGTCTCGTCCTCTGCGGGAAATTTCATTTTGGCCTCTTTTGTTAATAAGTTCAACATCCCTGTGACCCGTCTCGTCAAGCCGCTCTACATTTCCTCGGTCAAAGGAGTAAAGTTGGACTGCACTGTGCGTTACCGCACAGAACCCCTGCTCATGAGCAGTGGACGGTATCACGAAAAAATTTAATTTTTTGTTTTGCCCAACTGCACATTTGAAGTCCTCCTCGGTCTGCCATGGCTCCAACGCCACTCTCCTACCCTTGACTGGACCACTGGGGAGATCAAGAGCTGGGGTGCTTCTTGCCACAAAAAATGCCTCACGTCTGCTCTCAGTCCTGCCAGTCAAACCCCTATGTCTCCTCCTATACCTGGTCTCCCCAAGGCCTATCAGGACTATGCCGTGCCTCCTCATAGCCCCCGTCCTGGTAACACTCTGCCCCGTGCCAAGCTTCACCATCTGCCCCCCCTCCCCATTCCCACTCCTTCTGAACTGCCTGCCGTTGATGAGCATACCCAGGACTTCACTGTCCTCCAGAAGGAGACTCTACAATGGCTCCTAATGTCCTCGTCCCATGTGGAGCGACATCCGGACAAAAAGAGGGGGAGACCTAAGGGGGGGGGGGTACTGTTACGCCGAGTGCTCCGGGTCCCTGCTCCTCCCCGGAGCGCTCGCGGCGTTCCTCTCTCTGCAGCGCCCCGGTCAGACCCGCTGACCGGGAACGCTGCACTGACACTGCCGGCGGGGATGCGATTCGCATAGCGGGAAGCGCCCGCTCGTGAATCGCATCCCAAGTAACTCACCGGGCCCGGCTGTCTCGTCCAGGCGCGCGCGGCTCCGCTCCTTAGGGCGCGAGCGCGCCAGCTCTCTAAGATTTAAAGGGCCAGTGCACCAATGATTGGTGCCTGGCCCAATCAGTTTAATTAGCCTCCACCTGCTCCCTGTCTATTTAACCTCACTTCCCCTCACTTCCTTGCCGGATCTTGTTGCCTTGTGCCAGAGAAAGCGTTTATAGTGTTTGCCTTACCAGTGTTCCTGACCTCTTGCTATTGCTATTGACTACGAACCTTGCCGCCTGCCCCGTCCTTCTGCTACGTCTGACCTTTGCCTCTGCCTAGTCCTTCTGTCCCACGCCTTCTCAGCAGTCAGCGAGGTTGAGACGTTGCCGGTGGATACGACCTGGTTGCTACCGCCGCAGCAAGACCATCCTGCTTTGCGGCGGGCTCTGGTGAATACCAGTAGCAACCTAGAACCGGTCCACTGACACAGTCCACGTCAATCCCTCGCTGACACAGAGGATCCACATCCAGCCTGCCGAATCGTAACAATGACGCAGACTCATGATAATGACTGTGGGCCATGTGTATATTAATCATGTGTTTTTGATTCTGAACCTCACAAGTAAGAATGCGGAGAGTAATGATTAAATAACCAGTAAATTGATCTCATATTCTTGCTTAAAGTGATATCCACAAGTGGACCGCCGAACTGCAGATTAGTGGTAATGTTCAGTCCGAGGTGGACAGTGTAATGATAAATGCCGGCCAAGAACTTTAAGACACAGCTCTGTTTGTTCCAAAGGAACCCAGAAATAATTCCACCCCAGTATATAATCCCATTCGCCTGGATATGTCTTTATATTCCTGTCTTTTTTTTAACCTTATCCTGTATTTCAGCTTGCAGTGCCGGTTGCGCTCTAACAATGTTCACAGTACACATAATAATGTGCCAAGAGACAGAAAAGTTCTAAAATAGCAATCTGAAAGTATACTAACAACCCCCGAGGCTAAATAATCAACTCAAAATCTGTCATGGATGCCGTACCGGGGAGTCAGACAAAAACATCTGTGATTGAACTGCCAGCAATAGGGAAATGTGATAGATTGTGTACCTTAAGTGTTCCACCATCTGTTGGTGCATTTTGGATCCGAAATAATTCTATTACAAGACAGTAACCTGAGAAGAGAAGTCGGAAATGTTACAAGTGCAAAGTGAGCCAATGCACCGTTTTGCTGAATTGCTAGTACAGACTCTTCAAAAGCCACATATATACCGTATATACTCGAGTATTAGCAGTACTGAATATAAGCCGAGGCCCCTAATTTCACCCCAAAAACCTAGAAAAACGTATTGACTCGACTATAAGCCTAGGGTGGGAAATACATCATCCCCCCATGTCATCATCCCCCCTTTCATCATAGAGACCCCCGTCCGTCATTAACACCCCCGTCATCATCACCCTGTCATCATCACCCTGTCATCATCACCCTCATCATCATCACCCTCATCATCATCACCCCATCATCAGCACCCTGTCATTATCACCCTCGTCATCATCCCCCCCTACATCATCACTGCCTTTCAATCCCTTCTCAGTGGTCTTCAACCTGCAGACCTCCAGATGTTGCAAAACTACAACTCCCAGCATGCCCGGACAGCAATCGGCTGTCCGGGCATGCTGGGAGTTGTCGTTTTGAAACATCTGGAGGTCCACAGGTTGAAGACCACTGCGGCCTTCGTCATCATCCAGACCCCCCTTTTGTTTTCTACTCACCTCCCCTCGGTGGGAAGGAAGGGTGAGCTGGTCCGGTCCATCTATGCTACAGGGACCGTCTGGTGGGGAGGGATAGTCGTTCCGGGCTGTCCATCTTCACCGGGAGGCCCTCTTCTCCACTCCGATCTGGCCCCGGACTAGTGACATTGTCTTGACGACGACGCACAGTGACGTCCCTGCACATGAACGTCCCTGCACATGAACGTCCCTGCGTGGTGGCGTCAATGCAGCGTCACTAGTTCGGGGAAGGCCCAGAGCAGAGAAGAGGGCCTCCTGGTGAAGATGGACAGCCCGGAATGACTAACCCTCTCCACCGGACGGTCCCTGCAGCATAGATGGCCCGGACCAGCTCACCCTTCCTTCCCACCGATGGGAGGTGAGTAGAAAACAAAAGAGGGGTCTGGATGATTACGAAAGCTGCAGTGGTCTTCAACCTGCGGACTCCCAGATGTTTCAAAACTACAACTCCCAGCATACCCGGACAGCCGGGCATGCTGGGAGTTGTAGTTTTGCAACATCTGGAGGTCCACAGGTTGAAGACCACTGAGAAGGGATGACAGGCGGAGATGGATGGCCCGGTCCATCCCCTCACAGCTAAGCCAGAAACGTTTTTTTTTTGTTCACTCGAGTATAATCCGAGGGGGGCGTTTTCAGCATGAAAAATTGTGTTGAAAAACTCTGCTTATACTCGAATATATACGGTATATGTAATCTGAGACCCTATTGCAGTGTTTTCCAACCAGTGTGCCTCCAGCTGTTGCAAAGCTACAACTACCAGCATGCCCGGACAGCCAAAGGCTGGAAAAGGAAGTCTGACTGTGCACATTCAGGATATGTTCACACGTCAGAATGTCCGCACGGAAAATCTATGTGCAGACATTCCGGAGACTGCAGGCGCTGGCATAATATGCCGGCACTAGGATCGTACAGGAATGGGCCGTCTCTTAGAAGGTTATCTATTCCCTGCGGAGTCTGGAGAAAGAATGAACAGGTTCATTCTTTCTGTGAACAGAAATTTTGCCATGTGCAAAGAGCAAGAGCAGCAGAATCCTGTTGAATTCAAAGGGACTCTGCTGCAGTGGAATCTCTGTGCAGAATTTTACATGGAAATTCCGACATATGAACATGGCCTTGTAGTTTCGGTTGTATTGAGGGCAAGAGGATTATTTTTGCACCACAACGTTGCAACCAAGCCCTTCCTTGTTAAATCATGCTCCTTGTCAAGTAAGGTGCAATAGTTTCTTAAAAAGTGTCTAAAAACATGAATAAACACAATACATTTGCCCCAATATATACATAGGGGGGATTTATTATAGGTTGCATAAGGAAATAGGCAAATGTTCGTGTAATAATAAGATCCTGGAGTAAGCATAAATTCTGCATTTATTTTGCTTTTTCTGCCACGCTTGGCAAATGGTAGCGTATTCACCGTGTTGTTTCTGCAAAAGGGGCGTGGTCAAATTTATGACTTTTTATTCTTGCTAGCGAGCGCAAACTAAAGATAAAACCTCCCTCAGGATACTAGATTTATAGGGACAGAACATTGATCCAAGGATTTATTCTGATGACATATTTGGAGTCGGGAAATAATTTTTACCTCTAGTATGAGGGTTTTTTGCCTTCCTCTGGATCAACTCAGTAGGGACTCATTCGGGATATAGGTTGTACTCAATGGACTCTGGGCTTTTTTCAACCTTACGAACTATGGGGAGATTTATCAAAACCTGTGCAGAGGAAGAGTGGTGTAGTTGCCCATAGCAACCAATCAGATTGCTTCTTTCATTTTACACAGGCCTCTAAAGAGGCCTGTGGAAAATGAAAGAAGCAATCTGATTGGTTGCTATGGGCAACTACACCACTCTTCCTCTGCACAGGTTTTGATAAATCTCCCCATATGTTACTATGTAGGAAGGACGCACAGGCTTGCTGGATTTACCGTATGTAGAGGCATAAGTTTGTACATAAATTTAGCGAGCCTGGTCGCTGGCTGGGGATTTTTATCGGCCTCTAATATGGAGGCCTGTGAAGCTTTGGGTAGTTCATTGAGTCTTGTTCCTCAAACCAATATTCCGATCAAAAAAATCCACTCCAACAATTTTAATGGGATTCTGCTGCACTGTGCACATGGTGGAATTTCCGCAGAAAGAATAGACTTGTGCATTATTTCTGCGGATTCCACTTGAAACTGCATTTAAGTCTATGAGCCGGTGCATTTCCAAGTGGTCCTGGCGCCTAAGGCTAAGTTCATGCTTCACGGTTTACGTCTGGATTTCTGCTTAGGAATATTACCGTATATACTCAAGTATAAGCCGAGGCCTCTAATTTCACCCCAAAAACCGTGAAAAACTTATTGACTCAAGTATAAGCCTAGGGTGGAAAATACATCATCCCCCCTGCCCCCTGTCATCCCTCACCCCCCCCCCCCCCCCGTCACCATCCCGACCCCCTCTGTCATCACTCTGACCCCCTGTTATCATCCAGACCCCCATTATCCCCCCTGTCATCATCCAGACCCCTTTCATCCCCCCTGTCATCATCTAGACCTTCGTCATCATACATACCCCCATCTCTTGTTCTCTACTCACTTCCCCAGTTATAGCTCTGTTGGTCCTTCCCTAGCAGCCATCCATCGTCGCCCATCTAAGCTGTGGGGACCGTCCGAATTCAAAGGGGAGAGTTGAGCCGGTCCGGGCTGTCCATCTTGAACAGGAGGCCCTCTTCTCCGCTCTGGGCCTACCTCGTAATAGACATTCCCTCTGAAAATTCTGAGTGCACCCAGTGCAACCAATCAGCCGGCACTAGGACCGCACAAACATTGCAGTCCCTACAAACGGCAATGTCTTCGGTGCGGATTCCGCCTAAAGAATGAGTGAATTTTTAAATGGCGGAATATCCGCTGATGAAATTCTGTAGTGTTCACTGTGCGGCGATGGGATTCTGCTTCGGAGCAGTGAAGAGGGCCTTCCAGTCAAGATGGATGGCCCGGACTGGCTCACCCTCCCCACTGGAATTCGGACGTTCCCTGCAACGTAGTTGAGTTAGATGGATGGCCTGGCCCATCTCCCTAGCCACCCCCACCAGTATGCCTGCGATTTTTTCTTCTTCACTCGAGTATAAGCCGAGGGGGACTTTTACAGCACGAAAAATCGTGCTGAAAAACTCAGCTTATACTCGAGTACATACGGTAGTCAGAAATTCCGGTGCAGCAGAATCCCATCATCGCACAGTGAACACTACATAATTTCATCAGCGGATATTCTGCCATTGAAAAGTTCACTCATTCTTTAGGCGGAATCCGCACGGAAGACATTGCCGTTTGTAGGGACTGCAATGTTTGTGCAGCCCTAGTGCCGGCTGATTGGTTGCGCTCGGAATCTTCAGAGGGAATGTCTCTGTCTAGAAATTCCGTAGTGTGGACATAGTCTTATTGAACTCCTACTTTTTTTATACCTACGTATATGAAGTGCGCTACCATTTGTAGTTTTGTAGGGGTGTCATGCTTGATAGTTATTCTCCCTCATCACTGCTGTACATAAACCTGTTAAAAAATGACAGACAATAGCTCAAAAGCGAAAAAAAAGAAAAGAAAGAAAGATCGCCTCATTAGCTTCCCAACCTCAAGAGGGCAAAACAGTGAACGAAGGAAACATTCTGTGTATTGTTCTTATTTCTTCTAAGATTTACAGCACACCTTTTATGGCTTTTATTATATTTTTTCAGCTCTCGAGACATAATAGGAAAAACTGAGCAAGCTCTCATTCTGCAAGTAGGAATACACTGACTTTACACCAGATATTCCGGACATGTTTTTCTACTTAGGTTTTTTTGATGAAGAGGTCGAGAGGGGACGATGTGCATCATAATGGGGAGGTTAGGGGGGAAGACAAAGGTTGTCAGACTTTATTGTAACATCTAGAATATCCTGGTATTAAAGTATATTTTCCGTTTATGTATATTAAGTTCAGGAAATCCAAAGCCTATTAAATTGGGATAATCTTAAATGTTTGCCAGAAACCTGTTTATTTGTGAAAAACTAAGATGAACTTCACTTCTGCGTTAATATGTCATGTTATCTGAGACCTTATGGCAGTGTTTCCTAACCAGTGTGCCTCCAGCTGTTGCAAAACTACAACTTTCAGCATGCCCAGACAGCCTTTGGCTGTCTGGGCATGCTGGGAGTTGTAGTTTTGCAACATCTGTAGGAACATGGGTTGGGAAACACTGCCCTATAGTCTATGGTGGCTTCTTGCATTACACTGGGTGAGGCTTGCAGAAACCTTGTCATCCCACATTTTTAGGCTATGTTCACACAATGGCATTTCCATGCGAAAAGAATTTTGCATGGAGATTCTGCAGCAGCAATGTCCCTTTAATTTCAATGGGATTCTTCTGCACTGTTCACAGATTCCACCGTCTGAACATAGCCTATTACTTTCTATGCACAATCCTGAGGGAGATCTAGACTGCATATGCATGACCTGTGGATTTTGGTAGTCGAGGGTGTAGCAGTCACACCTGGGCATGGTTGCCTGGAGGAACCAAAATGTGGTAGCCACGGGTGGTGTAGGGAAATACCTGATTACTTCGTGACGCCAGAGCACCGTTATCCTATACACGGTCCGAGATTGGAGACAGCTTCTGCTCGGCCAGACACTGGGAGTAAAGGAACACACCGATGTCAGGTTACGGATAACTGTCTTTACTGAGCTGGGTGCAGATGGTATTACACACAGTGGCGTTGCTAAGGTTGGTGTCACCCGGTGCGATATAAAATGGTGTCACCCCATACCTACCCCCCCCCCCCCCAGTAAGTTTTTAGCCTGTTGTGACAGGCGTCACTGATGTAGAGCAGTGTGAAAAATTCCAGTATAATAATCAAATATACCAATTGCCAAAGAATGGGAAAGCGCTAAAAAAGGTTTCACCAATTAAAACTACAGCTCCCAGTATGACCTAAGCAGTGGTGAGGTTATGCTGGCAGCAGGCCCGATGCTGTCATAAGGCAAACCATGCGTCTGCTTGAGGACGCATGGACTCGCAGCTGATGGGGGCGGAAAAATGAAGACTTTTTTTTATACTAAGACCCCCACCTGTGCGCCCCGCCGCCGCACAGCAGAGGTCACTGCCACCACTCCACCCTCTCTGTTTTATTGCTGCGGCCCACCGAGATTCCCGAAATGGAGCTTCGCTTGTGTAGGCAGAAATCCTTGCACCGGCCCTGGCTGGGAGTTGTAGTTTTACTCATCACAACTGCAGAACTTACAAGTGACTACAGCTCTGATGGGACATAATGAGGAAAATACACAATAATATCAGTGACTACAGGTGACTTCTCTATAGTCTTTCCTTATGCACCCTCATCATACATAAGGAGGTTCATCCTCCTGCCAGTGGCACCCCCATCATCCAGGATGGTGGGGTGCTACTGGCAGAAGGATGATCCTCCCAATGGATTATGAGGGTGCTACGGCCAGGATGATGGGGTGCTACATCTGCAGGAGCATCCTCCTGCCAGTAGCACCCCCATCATCCCAGAGGATGATCTACTGATGGATGATGGAGGTGCAGCACCCCCATAATTCATCAGTAGCACCCTCATCATACATAAGGAGGATCATCCTCCTGCCAGAGGCACCCCCCATCATCCAGGAGGATGATCCTGCTGATGGATGATGGGCGTGCTACTCACAGGAGGATGATCCTGCTGAAGGATGATGGGGGTGCTTCTCACAGGAGGATGATCCTGCTGATGGATGATGGGGGTGCTTCTCACAGGAGGATGATCCTGCTGATGGATGATGGGGGTGCTACTCACAGGAGGATGATCCTGCTGAGGGATGATGGGGGTGCTTCTCACAGGAGGATGATCATTCATCAGTAGCACCCCCATCATACATAAGGAGGATCATACTCCTGGCAATGCCCCCCCCCCCAGAGCCTCTCAGCACCCCCTTTCTCCCTGTTACATTAAAACATTAAATCAGTGTTTCCCAACCAGGGTGCTTCCAGCTGTTGCAAAACTACAACTCCCAGCATGCCCGGATAGCCAAAGGTTGTCTGGGCATGCTGGGAGTAATAGTTTTGCAACAGCTGGAGGCACCCTGGTTGGGAAACACTGCATTAAATACACAGTTTTGCAGAGAGGTCTCACCAGCCTCTTGTCTTCACTTTCTCCTCTCCCCGGGCGGCTCCAGGTCCAGGAATGTCCGGGGGTTGGGGAGGAATTTATCACCCATGAATCCTCAGAAGACGCGGAGCACATGAGGCAGGGACACGTCGGGGGAGGGAGCAGACGTGCGCACGGCACTTCTGTTCCCAGAAAGCATTGCAGGTCTTAAAGAGGCAGCTTCCTGGGGCTGGGGGATAGGATTGTGCCGGGGGCTGAAACTGGAGTGTGACAGCCTGCAGGTAATGAAAGAAGCCTCTTCTGTCTGGGGATGCTGCAAATACCGGCTGAGTTGAGTGACGGTGTGCAGATGCGGGGGTAGCTGCCGGCCGTGGTGTCACCCCTCCAGGCTGGTGTCACCCGATGCGCTCCGCACCCCCCGCACCCGGGTCGCAACGCCACTGATTACACATACAGCTGGTTTTGGGTGAGAGGATGCAGCGTAACCCCTTGGGAGCCCTGTTGCCTTGTTGGGACGTATTGTGCTTTCACTAAATGAATTGTTACTGACTTGGAAGATGGGTAGATTTATCCTGGTAGCTAGGGTTTTTTCAAGGCCTTGTTGCCTCCTCCACCAGTGCAAGAACTTTCTCGTGCAGGTGTTCCTTGCAGAATGACCGGATTGAATTAATTTGATCTGGGCCTTCACTTGAGGCTTCTACTTACAACACACCTTAACCACACTAAAGCTCAGATTAGTCTGGAAATGAACTCTCAGCAGTGACTAGCACTGAACTGGGGCAACTCCTCCCCCACTACACTATGAGGGAAGAATTTATGGGTTCCCTTTGGCAGGCAGGGTCACATGGGGTACACTGCTCTCTCATAAGGGTACAGTAACACATTTAATGAGCACATTTTTGTTAATTTATTTGCGGCAAATCTCTATTAAAAATGGCTATTTCTGGTCTACAGAGAGCCTCAATAGGGGTTTAGAACACTTTACCTTGTCGTAACATGCATAAGGAGTGTGCTGTGTTAGGGAAATAATACTGTTATTCAGTATGACATGCAGATTACAGGCATCGCTATTAGAATCACTGATGCAGAGCGTCTGGATGTGACAGCAGGGTTGGGGGACCATATTGTGTCACAATTGAAGATATTAAAGAGAAATTTTGATGTAATTTTAATTTAATTTGAATTCATTTTAATTTTTTTAAATACTTTTTTGAGGACCTATTCTGGTGAGCATCGAGCTGACAGTCCGCCGCGGGGCGAGCTACCACCTGTTCTAGCCCCTACCTCTTAGCTCCCCTAGACAATGAAAGTGCGAATGTTTCATTTAATCAGTTATGGTTCATTGTTATCGCTCCAACCTGTTACATTGGATTCTTGTGGTAATTCCACAGGAAATATATGATGTCGACGACCATAGGACATCAGTCTTAAAAAGATTACATCGATTTTTTTAAAATCTCTGCGGCGGCCCCCACGTTAACTTTAAAAACGCAGGGGCCGCCGGTAGGTAGCGCAGGCAGGGACATCACTGATGTCCCGTGCGTGCGCCCATAGGAGTAAAGCAGAGAGGAGAGGAGCATCGAGGAGGAAGAGCGCATGGTAAGTCACCATCGGCACGTCATCTTCATAGGCCATAGCAGTAGATCTTGACCCTGGTCCCCGGACCGGAGGAGCGGTGGTCGGAACACTGGGGCAGTAAACAGGCATACAGCCTCCAGCCATACACTGTATATGGCTGAAGGCTGTATGTCTGTGGGGGAACTGTGCTGCACCTAATGTGGGGAACTATACTGTACCTAATGTGGGGTAAACTATACTGCACCTAATGTGGGGAACTATTCTGTACCTAATGTGGGGGAAACTATACTGCACCTAATGTGGGGGAACTGTACTGCACCTAATGTGGGGGAACTGTACTGCACCTAATGTGGGGGAACTAAACTGCACCTAAAGTGGGGGAACTATACTGCACCTAATTTGGAGAACTATACTGCACCTAATGTGGGGGAACTGTACCGCACCTAATGTGGGGGAACTGTACCGCACCTAATGTGGGGGAACTATACTGCACCTAATGTGGGGGAACTATATTGCACCTAATGTGGGGGAACTATACTGCACCTAATGTGGGGGAACTATACTGCACGTAATGTGGGGAACTATACTGCACCTAATGTGGGGGAACTGTAGTGTACCTAATGTGGGGAACTGTACTGTACCTAATGTACTGTACCTAATGTGGGGGAACTGTACTGTACCAAATGTGGGGAACTATACTGTATTTAATGTGGGCAACTATACTATACTTAATGTGGGGGAACTATACTGAACCTAATGTGGGGAAACTATACTGCACCTAATGTGGGGGAACTGTACTGCACCTGATGTGGGGAAACTGTACTGCACCTAATGTGGGGGAACTGTACTGCACCTAATGTGGGAAACAATACTGCACCTAATGTGGGGGAACTATACTGCACCTAATGTGGGGTACTATACTGCATCTAATGTGGGGGAACTATACTGCCCCTAATGTGGGGAAACTGTACTGCCCCTAATGTGGGGGAACTGTACTGCCCCTAATGTGGGGGAACTGTACTGCCCCTAATGTGGGGGAACTGTACTGCACCTAATGTGGGGGAACTGTACTGCACCTAATGTGGGGGAACTGTACTGCACCTAATGTGGGGGAACTGTTCTGCACCTAATGTGGGGGAACTTTACTGCACCTAATGTGGGGAACTGTACTGCAGCAACCCAGCTGTTGTGTTGTGTCAACTTTAGGCCCACCAACATTTTCAGCACCAGGCCCATGATGCTCTTAATCTGGCCCTGGGCTTCCCCAAAGGGCCTGAGCAAATGGCAGGTGTCACGTATGAGCTGCCACTGGTTCACATTGAAGTTACACAGGGGAGTCCCCCTATCTGCTTGGATCATCAAGAAATTGGTGATGGCTTTTCTCTGTTAGTATAGTCTGTCCAACATATAGAGGGTGGAATTCCAACGTGTGGAAAAGTCACAAATCAGACTATGTTGGGGGATGCCGTTCTGATGCTGCAGCTCAAGGGGGGGGGGGGGCTTTGCGGTGTACGAGTGGCTGAAGTGCATGTAATGTTTTCTTCCCATTGTTAGGATGTCTTGCAGATGGTGGGAAACACTTCAGGAACCTCTTGACAACCAGATTGAACATGTGTGGCATGCAGGGCGCATGGCTCAGGCTTCCTTGTTGCACATCAGACAAGAAGTTCTTCCCGTTGTCGGTCACTATGGTTCCCATTTCCAGTTTTTGTGGAGTAAGCCATGATTCGATTTCTTGATGAATGACTTTTAGCAGTTCCTCCCCTGTGTGACTCCGTTCGCCAAGGCAAACCATGTGAAGAACAGCGTGACACCGGCGTGCCCTGCACACACGGTATGCTGGAGGGGCATTTTTATTAAAATTATGAATTAAAATTAATTTATTATAATGAATTCCCATTATTTATTATTTAAATTTTTTATGTAATTTGCCAGCAACATGAGGAGACCACATAGAGGCACAATGACACAGCCTGGAGGTGGCAGGAGCATAAGGAGACTGAGGAGCATGAGGAAACTGAGCGCAACTCCCTGTTCATTTCAGCAGCCGACGGGGCTGGGATTCGCATTGTGAGACGCACCCGCATGCGAGTCCCAGCCTGTCACTCACCTCCGTCCTTTGCCTCTGTTCCTCAGCTCCGGCGCGCGCGCCCCCGCCTCCTAAGGCGTGTGTGCGCGCCGGAGCTCTGAAACTTAAAGGGCCAGTACGCCCGTAATTAGCCTCCACACCTGTACCTCTGTGATCATTTCAAGCACCTTCCTCATACCCCTGCCGGATTTTGTTTGCCTCAGTGCCTTAGAGAAAGCGTTATTCTGTGTTCCTTGCCGTGTATCAGACCTTGCATTCCGTGTTCCGTACCGTGTTCCTAGCCACCTGCCTATTGACCTTCTGCTACCTTCCTGACTACATCCTGTCTCATCCCTTCTTTGCCTTGCTACACCTCAGCCGCCTGTGTGGTCGAGTCGTGCCAGGGGTAGCGACCTGGGTGCCATCTGCTGCAGCAAGTCCATCCCGCTTTGCAGCGGGCTCTGGTGAAAATCAGCTGCACCTTAGACCCCGCTCCCTGGCATGGCCCGTGTCATCTACCACACAGGTCCAGCGGATCTACTACCTCTCCAGCTCCAGACTACCGTGGTCCAGTGGATCTATTACCTCCCGAGTTCCAGTCGATTGCGGTGAGTCTAACAGAGACCATGTAGTGACAGAATTACCAAGCCTTGAGGTAGCAGCAGCAAGAGGAGACCATAGGGCCTCACAATTGAAAAGATTAAAGATATATTTTAAAATTTAAATTGAAGATTTTAAATAGATTAACATAAAAAAATGTATGTAATGTGAGACATAGGGCCTCACAATTGAAATGAAGATAATGAGCATGATGAGACCATAGGGCCTCACAATTAAAAAGATTGAAGATATATTTTAAAATTTAAAGTGAAGATTTTTAACCCCTTATGGACTCTGCCTATTTTCACCTTATTGTCAATAAACCTATTAGTGAGCATCAATTGATGGAGGGCGACATTCCTGCTTCAATCGGTCCATTGTTTTCTTTTGTTCCATTAGAATGTGTTAAATTATTAGCTTCTGATTTTGAGGACCCTCAGGTCGAACCCGATAAAATTGATATTCAAACAAGTGAGAGATTTAAAAAGGGTAATAAATCCACTTTCTCTCCACCAATTGTTCAGAGTTCTACCTTGGATTTATTCTCAAAAGCATTATCAGAGATGTTAAATCTGTATTGTACCCTGTAATCCTAATCTACCAGCACAAGAAATTACTGCGTTAAACGCGTTAAAGGAATTTCCTCTGTAGTATTCAGCAGCTAATAAGTACTGGAAGGATTAAGATTTTTTAATAGAAGTAATTGACAAATCTGTTTAACTTTTTGGAACCAGTTGATTAAAAAAAAATAAAAAGTTTTCCACAGGAGTACCCCTTTAAAAGAAACAATAAAAAATATTTGATGGTGCCTAATCCAAAAATGTCTAAATTTAGCAAATATCATGTTCTTTATACCTTTCTGACAATCTGGTTTAAAAAAATAAAAATGAAAAAATAAATAAAACAAACAAAAGCAAAGCCAAAATACTTTTTTTTGCTCTTCTAAAGCAAACACACTAGAAACAAAAGGAATAAAAAAAAAGTCATCAAAAAGACTCAAAATGGTCTGCACAGTGTGAATACAAAATACTGCACATTGTGAGCTTGATAAGTTCTTTTGTATTCCTGGTCGATGTGGATCAGAGACGCTACCGGCCTGTCTGTGCTCAGGTGCAAGTAAGTGGAGGCGGTAGCTGTTGTTTCTGCAGTTTGTTTGTCACATCTTACATTGGTATATTCAAATGTTGATATTAAAATATATAAAACTTAGGCCATGTTCAAACATCATAAAAAACATACAAAAAAAAGGCAGTTTTTTTTTTTTTTTTGCATTGTGCCCTTTTTGCCAGCTGTAAACAGACGAAAAACTGTCCTCAAAATAACATATGGACATTTTTTTTTAACGGTGTGAACAGGGTCCTGCAAAGAAAATAGAAGCACTCCTATGGCTCAGTTGAACAAAAAATTTTATTTCTCTGGAAAGGTTAGGATCAGGGGTCAAGTCCTGGGAGAAAAAGTGTGAAAACTCCCCTAACAGTTTCACTCAAGGGCTGGTCCTTCAGGACTCCTGCTAATGGGAACAGTGTTCCTGCTGTGGAAAAAGTGCAGGAACTCAGTTCCCACGCGTTCCTGCAGGACGTGAGCCCTGGTTAGGATAAAA
Organism: Hyla sarda; assembly: GCF_029499605.1. NCBI lineage: Eukaryota > Metazoa > Chordata > Amphibia > Anura > Hylidae > Hyla > Hyla sarda. The sequence continues at coordinate 461,152,136 of NC_079190.1, forward strand.
AAGAGTTTATACACAAAAAAATGAAAGAGGTTAAACGTATTTTATGAGTAAACATATCATTTTCTATAAATAATGGAACCGTCACTGTAAACCTGCGTCATCTAAATAAAACTCATCTAAACAAAAAATTTGCATTTGAGAGGATAATTTATTCCGAAACGTGCACTTTGACTACAGTTCTACATGTTTGTACACACCTTTCCATTTGCTGTATCTAAAATGGATATTCATCTGTATCAGAAAGGAGAAGAAAATGTAAATAACACAGTACATTAAATACCATGGTGATAAGTGCTTTGGCGCAGAGCTGTCACATCCATCTCAACGGTAGAGTTCGCTGCTAAGTACAGATACTATATATACAGTATGAGCTAATCAAGCATAGAGGATTGTCGTCAGAAAATGTCCACCTGGCTCACCTAGTCCGCCCCTGTATTATTTCCTTTTATATTTATCTTACAATAGATAAGTAGATCAGTATTTTCCAAACAGCGTGCCTCCATCTGTTGCAAAACTACAACTCCCAGCATGCCCGGACAGCCTTCGGCTGTCCGGGCATGCTGGGAGTTGTAGTTTTGCAACAGCTGGAGGCACACTGTTTAAAACACACTGAGATTGATATATATGATCTATATACATACAATCATGGTCGTAAATGTTGGCCCCCCCTGAGATTTTTCAAGAAAATTAAGTATTTTTCACAGAAAGGGATTGCAGTAACACATGTTTTGCTATGCACATGTTTATTCCCTTTGTGTATATTGGAACTAAACCAAAAAAAAAAGAAAATTGGACATAATGTGACACCAAACTCCAAAAATGGGCTGGACAAAATTATTGGCACCCTTAACTTAATATTTGGTTGCACACCCTTTGGAAAAAAATAACTGAAATCAGTCGCTTCCTATAACCATCAATAAGCTTCTTACACCTCTCAGCCGGAATGTTGGACCACTCTTCCTTTGTAAACTACTCCAGGTCTCTCCTATTGGAAGGCGCCTTTTCCCAACAGCAATTTGAAGATCTCTCCACAGGTGTTCAATGGGATTTAGATCTGGACTCATTGCTGGCCACTTCAGAAGTCTCCAAAATCCATTGGTAATCCTCAGATTTCACAATTTCTTGCACACATTTAAGCAAAACAACCCCAAAACATCATTAAACCTCCACCATATTTCACTGTAGGTACTGTGTACTTTTCTTTGTAGGCCTCATTCCATTTTCGGTAAACAGTAGAATGATGTGCTTTATAAAAAAGCTCTATCTTGGTCTCATCTATCCACAAGACGTTTTCCCAGAAGGATTTTGCTCAAGTTCATTTTGTCAAAATGCAGTCTTGCTTTTTTTATGTCTCTGTGTCAGCAGTGGGGTCCTTCTGGGTCTCCCACCATAGCGTTTCATTTCATATAAATGTCGACGGATAGTCTGCGCTGACACTTATGCTCCCTGAGCCTGCAGAACAGCTTGAATATATTTGGAACTTGTTTGGGGCTGTTTATCCACCACCCAGACTATTCTGCATTGACACCTTTCATCAATTTTTCTCTTCTGTCTATGCCCAGGGAGATTAGCTACAGTGCCATGGGTGGCAAACTTCTTGATAATGTTGCGCACTGTGGACAAAGGCAAATCTAGATCTCTGGAGATGGACTTGTAACCTTGAGATTTTTTATATTTTACCACAATTTTGGTTCTCAAGTCCTCAGACAGTTTTCTCTTTTTCTGTTGTCCATGCTTAGTGTGGCCCACACAGACACACAATGCAAAGACTAAGTGAACTTCTCTCCTTTTTATCTGCTTTCAGGTGTGATTTTTATATTGCCCACACCTGTTACTTGCCCCAGGTGAGTTTAAAGGAGCATCACATGTTTGAAACAATCTTATGTTTGCACAATTTTGAAAGGGTGCCACTAATTTTGTCCAGCCCAGTTTTGGAGTTTGGTGCGACATTATGTCCAATTTGCTTATTTTCCTCCCTTTTTTGGTTTAGTTCCAATACACACAAAAGGAATAAACATGTGTATAGCAAAACATGTGTTACTGTAATCCTTTTCTGTAAGAAATACTTCATTTTCTAGAAAAATTGCAGGGGTGCCAACATTTATGGCCATGACCGTATATATATATATATATATATATATATATATATATATATATATATATATATATATATACTGTAAATTTATTAACCACATCTACCAGAAGTTTGTCCCAAGCATCTACTATTCTTTCAGTAAATCAATATTTTTCTCATATTGCTTATTTACCGTACCCCAACAAATCTCAGATTGTGCCCCCTTCTTCTTGTGCTTAATTCCTTATTAACCCCTTCCTCACCCATGACTTACACTCATGACATAGATCAGGTGAGAGAGTTTGGCATGCGTTTGGGAGTCAGGCCTGCGCTGACACCATCCGGTAATGACCATCATGGGAGAACACTCCAATGCCCATCATTTAACAGTTTAAAAGGTGGCGAGAAATAGCCATAGCCATATTTAAGTTTTTGGTGTCTAGTGGTCCCATCTGCACCCCCGTGAATGTACTCGGCTTCAGGCCATTCACCAATTGTGTAGCCTGTCGTTGTAGGTGAGTTCTCCAGAACAGAGCTGTTAGGTTATGTTCACACTGCAGAATTTCCAGTTGTGGTGTCCCAATACCAAAGGCTGTCCTGTGGGCTAAAGATTGCCTGGGGCATCCCTTGCTGTCTATTTGTTGGGCCCACTGCTCCATTGTCTAACCTGTTATAATGTGATTTATTGCTGTGTCATGTGTGGTGGTGGATTGTGTGGCAAGCCTTGTGGGGTGTAGGGTAGTTAGGGTGTTGCTGTTTGGGATGATAAAGGGTATCGGGGGCCGATACTAGCCATTTACATGGTATCGGGGACTTGTTCAATGTCCCCGATACCATGTCCATGGAGGAGCGTGTGACACACACGTCACTCCACCTCCTCCCCTGCGCCCAGCGTAATGCTATGGAGGAAGCGGAGTGATGTATATGTCACATGCTCCTCCATAGGACACCATGGTGCGGACCGGGAGGACGGAAGAACGGGGCAGTGGAGCGGTAGCACCTGACGGAGGACAGCCGCAGGTGAGCTGTGTGCTGCTACTAATGTCTATAGGGGGGGCCCTGCTGCTGCTGTCTAAAGGGAGACCCTGCTGCTGCTGTCTAAAGGGGGGCCCTGCTGCTGCTGTCTAAAGGGGGGCCCTGCTGCTGCTGTCTAAAGGGGGCCCTGCTGCTGTCTAATGGGGGGCCCTGCTGCTGTCTAAAGGGGGGCCTTGCTGCTGCTGTCTAAAGGGGGGCCCTGCTGCTGCTGTCTAAAGGGGGGCCCGGCTGCTGTCTAAACGAGGGCCCACTGTCTACAAGGGGGGCCGCTGTCTACAAGGAGGGCTGTTGTCTACAAGGGGGGCTGCTGTCTACAAGGGGGGCCTGCAGTCTATAGGGCGGGGGGGCTGATGTCTACAAGGGGGGGGGGGCTGCTACTAATGACTGCCAGGGGATACTCCCTACTATTAAAGGCAATCTAACAGAAGAGTTACCTGCACTAACTTGAATTTATAGGTAGATAGTGCAAGTGACCCGGTTTCTACCGCTGCTCACCATGTGGTCATTGGTCTCACCGACAATGCAAATTCATTGTTCTGTCCAATGGAGAAGAGAGAAATCTTGGCTCATACTACAGCAGCCGCCTCCATTGTACACAACAAGGACCCACATATCATATGGTAAGCAGCGACAGAAACCGGGTCACCCTGGTGTCAGATTCCCTTTGAAATAAAAGTACTCGTACTTGGTATCGGCGAGTACTAGAATTAAAGTATCGGTACTCGTACACGGTCTTAAAAAAATGGTATCGGGACATCCCTAGTAATCTTGATAGGCGTATTGCCAACCTTCCCAAGAGCAATAGGTGATGCAGAAATAAAGGATTGTCCACAACCACTGTTAACTGAAAACTTGCAGGAACTTTTACTGAAGAATTTCCGTACATGCAGCAATAGTAACAGTCCAGATAACAGGGTCTCTATAGATATAGCTGAACAGCGATTGACAGTTGGTTGGGATCAGATAAGCTCAATTTAGCTTCTAGGGATGTTGTAGCATAGATCAGCTTGATTAAGGGTGCATTTAGGTCCAGTGATCTTGCGGTGAGTAGCGGGGAATTTCTTAGTCTATCCGCTATGTTAGAGGCCGAGGCCGCAAGGCTTTGGCCTAGTAAATAGTCATGTCAGCTGCGGAGGTCCTACCTCTTCCAGAGTCAGCAACCCAAGAGAGGGATCAAGATGGCGCAGGTCCCTTATATGGGCAGGGGCTGGCCGTTTTGTATTGGTCCATAACAACTGTCACTCACCGTTACATTGCATTGTGGGGGAACACATCATGGGAACCTCCAAAGGTCCTGTAGCAGAACCATAGAGTTCTAACCTAATCACTTTACCCGCAGGTCCTGCTATGCTGAATAGGTAGGCAACTAAATATATACATATATCTATACTTATAAGAACTTCTATACAGTCATAGACTAACTGAGGGGTGACAAGGGGATAGCTATAGGAGAGGGACCCCGACGTTCCTAGGGACTCTGACTATGGGGACCTCTACACAGGTAACGTGTGAAATACGGTACGAGGACACCACACATGTTATGTGTTCATTTATGCTCTGTACCTTTAAGGGATCGTGGCAGAGGGACCAGGTGACCCTGATACCTAATGAGGGACCCCCGAACCTGATGTAGTGTAGGGGGGAAGGATAGTTCAGAGTGTAGTTAAGAGAGAGGAGAGAGTCAGAGGTGAAGGAGAGTGTGTTCAAGCTAGCAAGCTGAGGAGAAGCCTTGGGAGGTGAAGTCTACTTAATTCCACAGCCACATCAAATCCCAGGAAAAGGCTCAGGTGAATTGTCAAAGCCTGGCGGTAAGCAAAGCAGTAGGGTTGCTATGGGGGCGGATGGTGCAGATGGCACCGGGTAACACCCCCAAGTGGGGTGACACCATCAAGCGGGAAGTAATCCCACTGTCAGCTATCGCTCCACCCTTCACTCTCACTCACAGGCTGCAGACACTTTTTGCTTGCAGCATGTGAGCCACAGGGATGCTATCCATGGAAGGCCGGCGCGATAATGTGATCTCATTGTGCCTGCCCGGAGATCCCCTCCCCGTGGTTTACACGCTACAAGCAAGAAGCAAAGGAGAGACATGGATTAGGTGAGTATAATTGTTGTTTTTTTGGGGCACTATGGTACAGGAGGCATTATTAAAACTTGGGGGGCATATGACGGGGGCATTATATCTGAGGGGCACAGGACATGGGGCATTTGACGTAAGGGGAACAGAACAGGGGGTATTTTATGTGGGGGGCACAAAACACAGCATTTTATGTGAGGGGCACAGGACAGGGTAATTATGTGAGAGGAGCACATGACAGGGGGATTATATGTGAGGGGCACAGGACAGGGAACATTATGTGTGGCACATGACAGGGCATTATATGTGAGGGGCACAGGGTTATGTGGGAGGGGGGACGGGGGCATTATTATTATATGTGGGGCACAGGACAGAGGGTATGATTATTATTATTTTGGGGTACAGGTCGAGGCATTATTATGTAGGGGGAACAGGACGGGCATAATTATTATGTTGGGGGAATAGGACAGGGGGCATTATTATTAGGTATGGGGCACAGGACAGGGTATAGTGTGTGGCAGTATTATATTCAGAGGGTACAGTGTGTGACAGTATTTTCAGAGGGCGCAGTGTGTGTTCGTATGATATTCAGAGAGTACAGTGTTTGGTTTAATTATATTCAGAGAGAACAGTGTGTGGTTTTATTATGTTCAGAGGAAACAGTGTCTGGCAGGGTTATATTATTATGGTTTTCATTGGAGGATCAGAATGCGCTGACAAAGTGAGGAGCCATCTGGGTTTCAAGTTCTGCTTAGAGAAGATTTAACTGGAACAAGTTCCGGCGGTATGTACCAGCTGAATTCGGAAAGACTATATGAAAGACGTCACCTGTAGTCACTGATATCATTGTGTATTCTCCTCACTATAGAGAAGATGTCACCTGTAATCACTGATATCATTCTGTATTCTCCTCACTATAGAGAAGACGTTACCTGTAGTCACTGATATCATTGTATTTTTGTCACTATAGAGAGGACTTCACCTGTAGTCACTTATATCATTGTGTATTCTCCTCACTATAGAGAAGACGTCACCTGTAGTCACTGATATCATTGTGTATTCTCCTCACTATAGAGAAGATGTCACTTGTAGTTACTGATATCATTCTGTATTCTTCTCACTACAGAGAAGACGTTACCTGTAGTCACTGATATCATTGTATATTCTCACTATAGAGAAGACGTCACCTGTAGTCACTGATATCATTGTGTATTTTCCTCACTATAGAGAAGACGTCACCTGTAGTCACTGATATCATTGTGTATTCTCCTCACTATAGAGAAGACGTCACCTGTAGTCGCTGATATCATTGTGTATTCTCCTCACTATAGAGAAGACGTCACCTGTAGTCACTGATATCATTGTGTATTCTCCTCACTATAGAGAAGACGTCACCTGTAGTCACTGATATCATTGTGTATTCTCCTCACTATAGAGAAGACGTCACCTGTAGTCACTGATATCATTGTGGATTCTCCTCACTATAGAGAAGATGTCACCTGTAGTCACTGATAGTATTCTGTATTCTTCTCACTATAGAGAAGACATCACCTGTAGTCACTGATATCATTGTGTATTCTCCTCACTATAGAGAAGACGTCACCTGTAGTCACTGATATCATTGTGTATTCTCCTCACTATAGAGAAGACGTCACCTGTAGTCACTGATATCATTCTGTATTCTCCTCACTTTAGAGAAGACGTTACCTGTAGTCCCTGATATTATTCTGTATTCTTCTCACTATAGAGAAGACATCACCTGTAGTCACTGATATCATTGTGTATTCTCCTCACTATAGAAAAGACGTTACCTGTAGTCACTGATATCATTGTATATTCTCACTATAGAGAAGACGTCACCTGTAGTCACTGATATCATTGTGTATTCTCCTCACTATAGAGAAGACGTCACCTGTAGTCACTGAGTCACTGATATCATTGTGTATTCTCCTCACTATAGAGAAGACGTCACCTGTAGTCGCTGATATCATTGTGTATTCTCCTCACTATAGAGAAGACGTCACCTGTAATCACTGATATCATTGTGTATTCTCCTCACTATAAAGAATATGTCACCCGTAGTCACTGATATCATTCTGTATTCTCCTCACTATAGAGAAGACGTTACCTGTAGTCCCTGATATTATTCTGTATTCTTCTCACTATAGAGAAGACATCACCTGTAGTCACTGATATCATTGTGTATTCTCCTCACTATAGAGAAGACGTCACCTGTAGTCACTGATATCATTGTGTATTCTCCTCACTATAGAGAAGACGTCACCTGTAGTCACTGATATTATTCTGTATTCTTCTCACTATAGAGAAGATATCACCTGTAGTCACGCATATCATTGTATATTCTCACTATAGAGAAGACGTCACCTGAAGTCACTGATATCATTGTGTATTCTCCTCACTATAGAGAAGACGTCACCTGTAGTCACTGATATCATTGTGTATTCTCCTCACTATAGAGAAGACGTCACCTGTAGTCACTGATATCATTGTGCATTCTCCTCACTATAGAGAAGACGTCACCTGTAGTCACTGATAGTATTCTGTATTCTTCTCACTATAGAGAAGACATCACCTGTAGTCACTGATATCATTGTGTATTCTCCTCACTATAGAGAAGACGTCACCTGTAGTCACTGATATCATTGTGTATTCTCCTCACTATAGAGAAGACGTCACCTGTAGTCACTGATATCATTGTGCATTCTCCTCACTATAGAGAAGACGTCACCTGTAGTCACTGATATTATTCTGTATTCTCATTATAGAGAAGACATCACCTGTAGTCACTGATATCATGCTGTATTCTACTCACTATAGAGAAGACGTCACCTGTAGTCCCTGATATTATTCTGTATTCTTCTCACTATAGAGAAGACATCACCTGTAGTCACTGATATCATTGTGTATTCTCCTCACTATAGAGAAGACGTCACCTGTAATCACTGACATCATTGTGTATTCTCCTCACTATAGAGAAGACGTCACCTATAGTCACTGATATAATTGTGTATTCTCCTCACTATAGAGAAGATGTCATCTGTAGTCACTGATATCATTGTGCATTCTCCTCACTATAGAGAAGACGTCACCTGTAATCACTGATATCATTGTGTATTCTCCTCACTATAGAGAAGATGTCACCTGTAGTTACTGATATCATTCTGTATTCTCCTCACTATAGAGAAGACGTTACCTGTAGTCACTGATATCATTGTATATTGTCACTATAGAGAAGACGTCACCTGTAGTCACTGATATCATTGTGTATTCTCCTCACTATAGAGAAGACGTCACCTGTAGTCACTGATATCATTGTGTATTCTCCTCACTATAGAGAAGACGACACCTGTAGTAGCTGATATCATTGTGTATTCTCCTCACTATAGAGAAGACGTCACCTGTAATCACTGATATCATTGTGTATTCTCCTCACTATAGAGAAGACGTCACCTGTAGTCACTGATATTATTCTGTATTCTTCTCACTATAGAGAATATATCACCTGTAGTCACTTATATCATTGTATATTCTCACTATAGAGAAGACTTCACCTGTAGTCACTGATATCATTGTGTATTCTCCTTACTATAGAGAAGACGTCACCAGTAGTCACTGATATCATTGTGTATTCTCCTCACTATAGAGAAGACGTCACCTGTAATCATTGATATCATTGTGTATTGTCCTCACTATAGAGAAGACGTCACCTGTAGTCACTGATATTATTCTGTATTCTTCTCACTATAGAGAAGACATCACCTGTAGTCACTGATATCATGCTGTATTCTACTCACTATAGAGAAGACGTCACCTGTAATCACCGATATCATTGTGTATTCTCCTCACTATAGAGAAGACGTCACCTGTAGTCACTGATATCATTGTGTATTCTCCTCACTATAGAAAAGACGTGACCTGTAGTCACTGATATCATTGTGTATTCTCCTCACTATAGAGAAGACGTCACCTATAGTCACTGATATAATTGTGTATTCTCCTCACTATAGAGAAGATGTCATCTGTAGTCACTGATATCATTGTGCATTCTCCTCACTATAGAGAAGACGTCACCTGTAGTCACTGATATCATTGTGTATTCTCCTCACTATAGAGAAGATGTCACCTGTAGTTACTGATATCATTCTGTATTCTCCTCACTATAGAGAAGACGTTACCTGTAGTCACTGATATCATTGTATATTGTCACTATAGAGAAGACGTCACCTGTAGTCACTGATATCATTGTGTATTCTCCTCACTATAGAGAAGACGACACCTGTAGTAGCTGATATCATTGTGTATTCTCCTCACTATAGAGAAGACGTCACCTGTAATCACTGATATCATTGTGTATTCTCCTCACTATAGAGAAGACGTCACCTGTAGTCACTGATATTATTCTGTATTCTTCTCACTATAGAGAATATATCACCTGTAGTCACTTATATCATTGTATATTCTCACTATAGAGAAGACTTCACCTGTAGTCACTGATATCATTGTGTATTCTCCTCACTATAGAGAAGACGTCACCAGTAGTCACTGATATCATTGTGTATTCTCCTCACTATAGAGAAGACGTCACCTGTAATCATTGATATCATTGTGTATTGTCCTCACTATAGAGAAGACGTCACCTGTAGTCACTGATATTATTCTGTATTCTTCTCACTATAGAGAAGACATCACCTGTAGTCACTGATATCATGCTGTATTCTACTCACTATAGAGAAGACGTCACCTGTAATCACCGATATCATTGTGTATTCTCCTCACTATAGAGAAGACGTCACCTGTAGTCACTGATATCATTGTGTATTCTCCTCACTATAGAAAAGACGTGACCTGTAGTCACTGATATCATTGTGTATTCTCCTCACTATAGAGAAGACGTCACCTGTAGTAGCTGATATCATTGTGTATTCTCCTCACTATAGAGAAGACGTCACTTGTAGTCACTGATATTATTCTGTATTCTTCTCACTATAGAGAAGACATCACCTGTAGTCACTTATATCATTGTATATTCTCACTATAGAGAAGATGTCACCTGTAGTCACTGACATCATTGTGTATTCTCCTCACTATAGAGAAGACGTCACCTGTAGTCACTGATATCATTGTGTATTCTCCTCACTATAGAGAAGACGTCACCTGTAGTCACTGATATTATTCTGTATTCTTCTCATTATAGAGAAGACATCACGTGTAGTCACTGATATGATGCTGTATTCTACTCACTATAGAGAAGACGTCACCTGTAGTCACTGATATCATTGTGTATTCTCCTCACTATAGAGAAGACGTCACCTGTAGTCACTGATATCATTGTGTATTCTCCTCACTATAGAAAAGACGTGACCTGTAGTCGCTGATATCATTGTGTATTCTCCTCACTATAGAGAAGACGTCACCTGTAGTCACTGATATCATTGTGTATTCTCCTCACTATAGAGAAGACGTTACCTGTAGTCCCTGATATTATTCTGTATTCTTCTCACTATAGAGAAGACGTCACATGTAGTCACTGATATAATTGTGTATTCTCCTCACTATAGAGAAGAGGTCACCTGTTGTCACTAATATCATTGTGTATTCTCCTCACTATGGAGAAGACGTCACCTGTAGTCACTGATATCATTGTGTATTCTCCTCACAATAGAGAAGATGTCACCTGTAGTCACTGATATCATTCTGTATTCTCCTCACTATAGAGAAGACGTTACCTGTAGTCACTGATATCATTGTATATTCTCACTATAGAGAGGAAGTCACCTGTAGTCACTTATATCATTGTATATTCTCCTCACTATTGAGAAGACGTCACCTGTAGTCACTTATATCATTGTATATTCTCACTTAAGAGAAGACGTCACCTGTAGTCACTGATATCATTGTGTATTCTCCTCACTATAGAGAAGACGTCACCTGTAGTCACTGATATCATTGTGTATTCTCCTCACTATAGGGAAGATGTCACCTGTAGTTACTGATATCATTGTGTATTCTCTTCACTATAGAGAAGATGTTACCTGTAGTCACTGATATCATTGTATATTCTCACTATAGAGAAGACGTCACCTCTAGTCACTGATATCATTGTGTATTCTCCTCACTATAGAGAAGACATCTCCTGTAGTCGCTGATATCATTGTGTATTCTCCTCACCATTGAGAAGACGTCACCTGTAATCACTGATATCATTGTGTATTCTCTTCACTATAGAGAAGACGTCACCTGTAGTCACTGATATCATTCTGTATTCTCCTCACTATAGAGAAGATGTTACCTGTAGTCACTGATATCATTGTATATTCTCACTATAGAGAGGAAGTCACCTGTAGTCACTTATATCATTGTATATTCTCCTCACTATAGAGAAGACGTCACCTGTAGTCACTGATATCATTGTGTATTCTCCTCACTATAGGGAAGATGTCACCTGTAGTTACTGATATCATTGTGTATTCTCCTCACTATAGAGAAGACGTCACCTGTAGTCACTTATATCATTTTATATTCTCACTAAAGAGAAGACGTCACCTGTAGTCACTGATATCATTGTGCATTCTCCTCACTATAGAGAAGACGTCACCTGTAGTCACTGATATCATTGTGTATTCTCCTCACTATAGGGAAGATGTCACCTGTAGTTACTGATATCATTGTGTATTCTCCTCACTATAGAGAAGACATCACCTGTAGTCACTGATATCATTGTGTATTCTCCTCACTATAGAGAAGATGTCACCTGTAGTCACTGATATCATTCTGTATTCTCCTCACTATAGAGAAGACGTTACCTGTAGTCACTGATATCATTTTATATTCTCACTATAGAGAGGAAGTCACCTGTAGTCACTTATATCATTGTATATTCTCCTCACTATAGAGAAGACGTCACCTGTAGTCACTGATATCATTGTGTATTCTCCTCACTATAGGGAAGATGTCACCTGTAGTTACTGATATCATTGTGTATTCTCCTCACTATAGAGAAGACATCACCTGTAGTCACTGATATCATTGTGTATTCTCCTCACTATAGAGAAGATGTCACCTGTAGTCACTGATATCATTCTGTATTCTCCTCACTATAGAGAAGACGTTACCTGTAGTCACTGATATCATTGTATATTCTCACTATAGAGAGGAAGTCACCTGTAGTCACTTATATCATTGTATATTCTCCTCACTATAGAGAAGACGTCACCTGTAGTCACTGATATCATTGTGTATTCTCCTCACTATAGGGAAGATGTCACCTGTAGTTACTGATATCATTGTGTATTCTCCTCACTATAGAGAAGACGTTACCTGTAGTCACTGATATCATTGTATATTCTCACTATAGAGAAGACGTCACCTGTAGTCACTGATATCATTGTGTATTCTCCTCACTATAGAGAAGACATCACCTGTAGTCGCTGATATCATTGTGTATTCTCCTCACCATAGAGAAGACGTCACCTGTAATCACTGATATCATTGTGTATTCTCCTCACTATAGAGAAGACGTCACCTGTAGTCACTGATATCATCATGTATTCTCCTCACTATAGAGAAGACGTCACCTGTAGTCACTGATATTATTCTGTATTCTTCTCACTATAGAGAAGATATCACCTGTAGTCACGCATATCATTGTATATTCTCACTATAGAGAAGACGTCACCTGAAGTCACTGATATCATTGTGTATTCTCCTCACTATAGAGAAGACGTCACCTGTAGTCACTGATATCATTGTGTATTCTCCTCACTATAGAGAAGACGTCACCTGTAGTCACTGATATCATTGTGCATTCTCCTCACTATAGAGAAGACGTCACCTGTAGTCACTGATAGTATTCTGTATTCTTCTCACTATAGAGAAGACATCACCTGTAGTCACTGATATCATTGTGTATTCTCCTCACTATAGAGAAGACGTCACCTGTAGTCACTGATATCATTGTGTATTCTCCTCACTATAGAGAAGACGTCACCTGTAGTCACTGATATCATTGTGCATTCTCCTCACTATAGGGAAGACGTCACCTGTAGTCACTGATATTATTCTGTATTCTCATTATAGAGAAGACATCACCTGTAGTCACTGATATCATGCTGTATTCTACTCACTATAGAGAAGACGTCAACTGTAGTCCCTGATATTATTCTGTATTCTTCTCACTATAGAGAAGACATCACCTGTAGTCACTGATATCATTGTGTATTCTCCTCACTATAGAGAAGACGTCACCTGTAGTCACTGATATCATTGTGTATTCTCCTCACTATAGAGAAGACGTCACCTGTAGTCACTGATATCATTGTGTATTCTCCTCACTATAGAGAAGACGACACCTGTAGTAGCTGATATCATTGTGTATTCTCCTCACTATAGAGAAGACGTCACCTGTAATCACTGATATCATTGTGTATTCTCCTCACTATAGAGAAGACGTCACCTGTAGTCACTGATATTATTCTGTATTCTTCTCACTATAGAGAATATATCACCTGTAGTCACTTATATCATTGTATATTCTCACTATAGAGAAGACTTCACCTGTAGTCACTGATATCATTGTGTATTCTCCTCACTATAGAGAAGACGTCACCAGTAGTCACTGATATCATTGTGTATTCTCCTCACTATAGAGAAGACGTCACCTGTAATCATTGATATCATTGTGTATTGTCCTCACTATAGAGAAGACGTCACCTGTAGTCACTGATATTATTCTGTATTCTTCTCACTATAGAGAAGACATCACCTGTAGTCACTGATATCATGCTGTATTCTACTCACTATAGAGAAGACGTCACCTGTAATCACCGATATCATTGTGTATTCTCCTCACTATAGAGAAGACGTCACCTGTAGTCACTGATATCATTGTGTATTCTCCTCACTATAGAAAAGACGTGACCTGTAGTCACTGATATCATTGTGTATTCTCCTCACTATAGAGAAGACGTCACCTATAGTCACTGATATAATTGTGTATTCTCCTCACTATAGAGAAGATGTCATCTGTAGTCACTGATATCATTGTGCATTCTCCTCACTATAGAGAAGACGTCACCTGTAGTCACTGATATCATTGTGTATTCTCCTCACTATAGAGAAGATGTCACCTGTAGTTACTGATATCATTCTGTATTCTCCTCACTATAGAGAAGACGTTACCTGTAGTCACTGATATCATTGTATATTGTCACTATAGAGAAGACGTCACCTGTAGTCACTGATATCATTGTGTATTCTCCTCACTATAGAGAAGACGTCACCTGTAGTCACTGATATCATTGTGTATTCTCCTCACTATAGAGAAGACGACACCTGTAGTAGCTGATATCATTGTGTATTCTCCTCACTATAGAGAAGACGTCACCTGTAATCACTGATATCATTGTGTATTCTCCTCACTATAGAGAAGACGTCACCTGTAGTCACTGATATTATTCTGTATTCTTCTCACTATAGAGAATATATCACCTGTAGTCACTTATATCATTGTATATTCTCACTATAGAGAAGACTTCACCTGTAGTCACTGATATCATTGTGTATTCTCCTCACTATAGAGAAGACGTCACCAGTAGTCACTGATATCATTGTGTATTCTCCTCACTATAGAGAAGACGTCACCTGTAATCATTGATATCATTGTGTATTGTCCTCACTATAGAGAAGACGTCACCTGTAGTCACTGATATTATTCTGTATTCTTCTCACTATAGAGAAGACATCACCTGTAGTCACTGATATCATGCTGTATTCTACTCACTATAGAGAAGACGTCACCTGTAATCACCGATATCATTGTGTATTCTCCTCACTATAGAGAAGACGTCACCTGTAGTCACTGATATCATTGTGTATTCTCCTCACTATAGAAAAGACGTGACCTGTAGTCACTGATATCATTGTGTATTCTCCTCACTATAGAGAAGACGTCACCTGTAGTAGCTGATATCATTGTGTATTCTCCTCACTATAGAGAAGACGTCACTTGTAGTCACTGATATTATTCTGTATTCTTCTCACTATAGAGAAGACATCACCTGTAGTCACTTATATCATTGTATATTCTCACTATAGAGAAGATGTCACCTGTAGTCACTGACATCATTGTGTATTCTCCTCACTATAGAGAAGACGTCACCTGTAGTCACTGATATCATTGTGTATTCTCCTCACTATAGAGAAGACGTCACCTGTAGTCACTGATATTATTCTGTATTCTTCTCATTATAGAGAAGACATCACGTGTAGTCACTGATATGATGCTGTATTCTACTCACTATAGAGAAGACGTCACCTGTAGTCACTGATATCATTGTGTATTCTCCTCACTATAGAGAAGACGTCACCTGTAGTCACTGATATCATTGTGTATTCTCCTCACTATAGAAAAGACGTGACCTGTAGTCACTGATATCATTGTGTATTCTCCTCACTATAGAGAAGACGTCACCTGTAGTCACTGATATCATTGTGTATTCTCCTCACTATAGAGAAGACGTTACCTGTAGTCCCTGATATTATTCTGTATTCTTCTCACTATAGAGAAGACGTCACATGTAGTCACTGATATCATTGTGTATTCTCCTCACTATAGAGAAGAGGTCACCTGTTGTCACTAATATCATTGTGTATTCTCCTCACTATGGAGAAGACGTCACCTGTAGTCACTGATATCATTGTGTATTCTCCTCACTATAGAGAAGATGTCACCTGTAGTCACTGATATCATTCTGTATTCTCCTCACTATAGAGAAGACGTTACCTGTAGTCACTGATATCATTGTATATTCTCACTATAGAGAGGAAGTCACCTGTAGTCACTTATATCATTGTATATTCTCCTCACTATTGAGAAGACGTCACCTGTAGTCACTTATATCATTGTATATTCTCACTTAAGAGAAGACGTCACCTGTAGTCACTGATATCATTGTGTATTCTCCTCACTATAGAGAAGACGTCACCTGTAGTCACTGATATCATTGTGTATTCTCCTCACTATAGGGAAGATGTCACCTGCAGTTACTGATATCATTGTGTATTCTCCTCACTATAGAGAAGATGTTACCTGTAGTCACTGATATCATTGTATATTCTCACTATAGAGAAGACGTCACCTCTAGTCACTGATATCATTGTGTATTCTCCTCACTAGAGAGAAGACATCTCCTGTAGTCGCTGATATCATTGTGTATTCTCCTCACCATTGAGAAGACGTCACCTGTAATCACTGATATCATTGTGTATTCTCTTCACTATAGAGAAGACGTCACCTGTAGTCACTGATATCATTCTGTATTCTCCTCACTATAGAGAAGATGTTACCTGTAGTCACTGATATCATTGTATATTCTCACTATAGAGAGGAAGTCACCTGTAGTCACTTATATCATTGTATATTCTCCTCACTATAGAGAAGACGTCACCTGTAGTCACTGATATCATTGTGTATTCTCCTCACTATAGGGAAGATGTCACCTGTAGTTACTGATATCATTGTGTATTCTCCTCACTATAGAGAAGACGTCACCTGTAGTCACTTATATCATTTTATATTCTCACTAAAGAGAAGACGTCACCTGTAGTCACTGATATCATTGTGCATTGTTACGCCGAGCGCTCCGGGTCCCCGCTCCTCCCCGGAGCGCTCGCTACACTCCTCTCACTGCAGCGCTCCGGTCGGTTCCACGGACCCGGGGCGCTGCGATACCGCCTCTGGCCGGGATGCGATTCGCGATGCGGGTAGCGCCCGCTCGCGATGCGCACCCCGGCTCCCGTACCTGACTCGCTCTCCGTCAGTTCTGTCCCGGCGCGCGCGGCCCCGCTCCCTAGGGCGCGCGCGCGCCGGGTCTTTGCGATTTAAAGGGCCACTGCGCCGCTGATTGGCGCAGTGGTTCCAATTAGTGTTTACACCTGTGCACTTCCCCTTCACTCCCTCGCCGGATCTTGTTGCCTTAGTGCCAGTGAAAGCGTTTCCTTGTGTGTTCCTAGCCTGTGTTCCAGACCTCCTGCCGTTGCCCCTGACTACGATCCTTGCTGCCTGCCCCGACCTTCTGCTACGTCCGACCTTGCTTCTGTCTACTCCCTTGTACCGCGCCTATCTTCAGCAGCCAGAGAGGTTGAGCCGTTGCTAGGGGATACGACCTGGTCACTACCGCCGCAGCAAGACCATCCCGCTTTGCGGCGGGCTCTGGTGAAAACCAGTAGTGACTTAGAACCGATCCTCTAGCACGGTCCACGCCAATCCCTCTCTGGCACAGAGGATCCACTACCTGCCAGCCGGCATCGTGACAGTAGATCCGGCCATGGATCCCGCTGAAGTTCCTCTGCCAGTTGTCGCTGACCTCACCACGGTGGTCGCCCAGCAGTCACAACAGATTGCGCAACAAGGCCAACAGCTGTCTCAACTGACTGTTATGCTACAACAGTTACTACCACAGCTCCAGCAACCATCTCCTCCGCCAGCTCCTGTACCTCCTCCGCAGCGAGTGGCCGCTTCTGGACTACGACTATCCTTGCCGGATAAATTTGATGGGGACTCTAAGTTTTGCCGTGGCTTCCTTTCCCAATGTTCATTACACTTGGAGATGATGTCGGACCAGTTCCCCACTGAAAGGTCTAAGGTGGCTTTCGTAGTCAGCCTGCTGTCTGGAAAAGCCCTGGCTTGGGCCACACCGCTCTGGGACCGCAATGACCCCGTCACTGCCTCTGTACACTCCTTCTTCTCGGAAATTCGAAGTGTCTTTGAGGAACCAGCCCGAGCCTCTTCTGCTGAGACTGCCCTGTTGAACCTGGTCCAGGGTAATTCTTCCGTTGGCGAGTATGCCGTACAATTCCGTACTCTTGCTTCTGAATTATCCTGGAACAATGAGGCCCTCTGCGCGACCTTTAAAAAAGGCCTATCCAGCAACATTAAAGATGTTCTGGCCGCACGAGAAATGCCTGCTAATCTTCATGAACTTATTCACCTAGCCACTCGCATTGACATGCGTTTTTCCGAAAGGCGTCAGGAGCTCCGCCAAGATATGGACTCTGTTCGCACGAGGCGTTTCTTCTCCTCGGCTCCTCTCTCCTCTGGTTCCCTGCAATCTGTTCCTGTGCCTCCCGCCGTGGAGGCTATGCAGGTCGACCGGTCTCGCCTGACATCTCAAGAGAGGACACGACGCCGCATGGAGAACCTCTGCCTGTACTGTGCTAGTACCGAACACTTCCTGAGGGATTGTCCTATCCGCCCTCCCCGCCTGGAAAGACGTACCCTGACTCCGCACAAAGGTGAGACAATCCTTGATGTCCACTCTGCTTCTCCACGTCTTACTGTGCCTGTGCGGATGTCTGCCTCTGCCTTCTCCTTCTCTTCTGTGGCCTTCTTGGACTCTGGATCTGCAGGAAATTTTATTTTGGCCTCTCTCGTCAACAGGTTCAACATCCCAGTGACCAGTCTCACCAGACCCCTTTACATCAATTGTATAAACAATGAAAGATTGGACTGTTCCATACGTTTCCGCACGGAGCCCCTTCTAATGAGCATCGGATCTCATCACGAGAGGATTGAACTTTTGGTCCTCCCCAATTGCACCTCGGAGATTCTCCTTGGACTTCCCTGGCTTCAACTTCATTCCCCAACCCTGGATTGGTCCACTGGGGAGATCAAGAGTTGGGGGCCCTCTTGTTCCAAGGACTGTCTAAAACCGGTTCCCAGTAACCCTTGCCGTAACTCTGTGCTTCCTCCAGTAACCGGTCTCCCTAAGGCCTATATGGACTTCGCGGATGTTTTCTGCAAAAAACAAGCGGAGACTCTACCTCCTCACAGGCCTTATGATTGTCCTATCGACCTCCTCCCGGGCACTACTCCACCCCGGGGCAGAATTTATCCTCTCTCTGTCCCAGAGACTCTTGCCATGTCTGAATACGTCCAGGAGAATCTAAAAAAGGGCTTTATCCGTAAATCCTCCTCTCCTGCCGGAGCCGGATTTTTCTTTGTGTCCAAAAAAGATGGCTCTCTACGTCCTTGCATTGACTACCGCGGACTTAATAAAATCACGGTTAAGAACCGCTACCCCTTACCCCTCATCTCTGAACTCTTTGATCGCCTCCAAGGTGCCCACATCTTTACTAAATTAGACTTAAGAGGCGCCTATAACCTCATCCGCATCAGAGAGGGGGATGAGTGGAAAACAGCATTTAACACCAGAGATGGACACTTTGAGTATCTGGTCATGCCCTTTGGCCTGTGCAACGCCCCTGCTGTCTTCCAAGACTTTGTTAATGAAATTTTTCGTGATCTGTTATACTCCTGTGTTGTTGTATATCTTGATGATATCCTAATTTTTTCGGCCAATCTAGAAGAACACCGCCAGCATGTCCGTATGGTTCTTCAGAGACTTCGTGACAATCAACTCTATGCTAAAATTGAGAAATGTCTGTTTGAATGCCAATCTCTTCCTTTTCTAGGATACTTGGTCTCTGGCCAGGGACTACAAATGGATCCAGATAAACTCTCTGCCGTCTTAGATTGGCCACGCCCCTCCGGACTCCGTGCCATCCAACGCTTTTTGGGGTTCGCCAATTATTACAGGCAATTTATTCCACATTTTTCTACCATTGTGGCTCCTATTGTGGCTTTAACCAAAAAAAATGCCGATCCCAAGTCTTGGCCTCCTCAAGCGGAAGACGCCTTTAAACGACTCAAGTCTGCCTTCTCTTCGGCTCCCGTGCTCTCCAGACCTGACCCATCTAAACCCTTCCTATTGGAGGTTGATGCCTCCTCAGTGGGAGCTGGAGCTGTCCTTCTACAAAAAAACTCTTCCGGGCATACTGTTACTTGTGGGTTTTTTTCTAGGACCTTCTCTCCGGCGGAGAGGAACTACTCCATCGGGGATCGAGAGCTTCTAGCCATTAAATTAGCACTTGAGGAATGGAGGCATCTGCTGGAGGGATCAAGATTTCCAGTTATTATTTACACCGATCACAAGAACCTCTCATACCTCGAGTCTGCCCAGCGGTTGAATCCTCGTCAGGCCAGGTGGTCTCTGTTCTTTGCCCGATTTAATTTTGAAATTCACTTTCGGCCTGCTGATAAGAACATTAGGGCCGATGCTCTCTCTCGTTCCTCAGATGCTTCTGAAATTGAACTCTCTCCTCAACACATCATTCCTCCTGACTGCCTGATTTCCACTTCTCCAGCCTCCATCAGGCAAACTCCTCCAGGAAAGACCTTTGTTTCTCCACGCCAACGCCTCGGAATCCTCAAATGGGGTCACTCCTCCCATCTCGCAGGTCATGCGGGCATCAAGAAATCTGTGCAACTCATCTCTCGCTTCTATTGGTGGCCGACTCTAGAGACTGATGTGGTGGACTTTGTGCGAGCCTGCACTATCTGTGCCCGGGATAAGACTCCTCGCCAGAAGCCCGCTGGTTTTCTTCTTCCTCTGCCTGTTCCCGAACAACCTTGGTCTCTGATTGGTATGGATTTTATTACTGACTTACCCCCATCCCATGGCAACACTGTTATTTGGGTGGTCGTTGATCGATTCTCCAAAATGGCACATTTCATCCCTCTTCCTGGTCTTCCTTCAGCGCCTCAGTTGGCTAAACAATTTTTTGTACACATTTTTCGTCTTCACGGGTTGCCTACGCAGATCGTCTCGGATAGAGGCGTCCAATTTGTGTCTAAATTCTGGAGGGCTCTCTGTAAACAACTCAAGATTAAATTAAATTTTTCTTCTGCATACCATCCTCAATCCAATGGACAAGTAGAAAGAATTAACCAGATCTTGGGTGACTATTTACGACATTTTGTTTCCTCCCGCCAGGATGACTGGGCAGATCTTCTACCTTGGGCCGAATTCTCGTATAATTTCAGAATCTCTGAATCTTCCTCCAAATCCCCGTTTTTCGTGGTGTACGGCCGTCACCCTCTTCCCCCCCTCCCTACCCCCTTGCCCTCTGGTCTGCCCGCTGTGGATGAAATTTCTCGTGATCTTTCCATCATATGGAGAGAGACCCAAAATTCTCTCTTACAGGCTTCTTCACGCATGAAGAGATTCGCGGATAAGAAAAGAAGAGCTCCTCCCATCTTTTCCCCTGGAGACAAGGTATGGCTCTCCGCCAAATATGTCCGCTTCCGTGTCCCTAGCTATAAGTTGGGACCACGCTATCTTGGTCCTTTCAAGATTTTGCGCCAGATTAATCCTGTCTCTTACAAACTTCTTCTTCCTCCTTCTCTTCGTATTCCTAATGCCTTTCATGTTTCTCTTCTTAAACCACTTATCATTAACCGTTTCTCTCCCAAATCTGTTCCCCCCACTCCTGTCTCCGGCTCCTCGGACATCTTCTCCGTCAGAGAAATTTTAGCATCGAAAAAGGTCAGAGGGAAAACCTTCTTTTTAGTGGATTGGGAGGGTTGTGGTCCAGAAGAGAGGTCCTGGGAACCTGAGGACAATATCCTGGACAAAAGTCTGGTCCTCAGGTTCTCAGGCTCCAAGAAGAGGGGGAGACCCAAGGGGGGGGGTACTGTTACGCCGAGCGCTCCGGGTCCCCGCTCCTCCCCGGAGCGCTCGCTACACTCCTCTCACTGCAGCGCTCCGGTCGGTTCCACGGACCCGGGGCGCTGCGATACCGCCTCTGGCCGGGATGCGATTCGCGATGCGGGTAGCGCCCGCTCGCGATGCGCACCCCGGCTCCCGTACCTGACTCGCTCTCCGTCAGTTCTGTCCCGGCGCGCGCGGCCCCGCTCCCTAGGGCGCGCGCGCGCCGGGTCTTTGCGATTTAAAGGGCCACTGCGCCGCTGATTGGCGCAGTGGTTCCAATTAGTGTTTACACCTGTGCACTTCCCCTTCACTCCCTCGCCGGATCTTGTTGCCTTAGTGCCAGTGAAAGCGTTTCCTTGTGTGTTCCTAGCCTGTGTTCCAGACCTCCTGCCGTTGCCCCTGACTACGATCCTTGCTGCCTGCCCCGACCTTCTGCTACGTCCGACCTTGCTTCTGTCTACTCCCTTGTACCGCGCCTATCTTCAGCAGCCAGAGAGGTTGAGCCGTTGCTAGGGGATACGACCTGGTCACTACCGCCGCAGCAAGACCATCCCGCTTTGCGGCGGGCTCTGGTGAAAACCAGTAGTGACTTAGAACCGATCCTCTAGCACGGTCCACGCCAATCCCTCTCTGGCACAGAGGATCCACTACCTGCCAGCCGGCATCGTGACATGCATTCTCCTCACTATAGAGAAGACGTCACCTGTAGTCACTGATATCATTGTGTATTCTCCTCACTATAGGGAAGATGTCACCTGTAGTTACTGATATCATTGTGTATTCTCCTCACTATAGAGAAGACATCACCTGTAGTCACTGATATCATTGTGTATTCTCCTCACTATAGAGAAGATGTCACCTGTAGTCACTGATATCATTCTGTATTCTCCTCACTATAGAGAAGACGTTACCTGTAGTCACTGATATCATTGTATATTCTCACTATAGAGAGGAAGTCACCTGTAGTCACTTATATCATTGTATATTCTCCTCACTATAGAGAAGACGTCACCTGTAGTCACTGATATCATTGTGTATTCTCCTCACTATAGGGAAGATGTCACCTGTAGTTACTGATATCATTGTGTATTCTCCTCACTATAGAGAAGACGTTACCTGTAGTCACTGATATCATTGTATATTCTCACTATAGAGAAGACGTCACCTGTAGTCACTGATATCATTGTGTATTCTCCTCACTATAGAGAAGACATCACCTGTAGTCGCTGATATCATTGTGTATTCTCCTCACCATAGAGAAGACGTCACCTGTAATCACTGATATCATTGTGTATTCTCCTCACTATAGAGAAGACGTCACCTGTAGTCACTGATATCATCATGTATTCTCCTCACTATAGAGAAGACGTCACCTGTAGTCACTGATATTATTCTGTATTCTTCTCACTATAGAGAAGACATTACATGTAGTCACTGATATCATGCTGTATTCTACTCACTATAGAGAAGACGTTACCTGTAGTCACTGATTTTATTCTGTATTCTTCTCACTATAGAGAAGACATCACCTGTAGTCACTGATATCATTGTGTATTCTCCTCACTATAGAGAAGACATCACCTGTAGTCTCTGATATCATTGTATATTCTCCACACTATAGAGAAGACGTCACCTGTAGTCACTGATATCATTGTGTATTCTCCTCACTATAGAGAAGACATTACCTGTAGTCACTGATATCATTGTATATTCTCACTATAGAGAGGACGTCACCTGTAGTCACTTATATCATTGTGTATTCTCTTCACTATAAAGAAGACGTCACCTGTAGTTACTGATATCATTCTGTATTATCCTCACTATAGAGAAGATGTTACCTGTAGTCACTGATATCATTGTATATTCTTACTATTGAGAAGATGTCACCTGTAGTCACTGATATCATTATGTATTCTCCTCACTATAGAGAAGACATCACCTGTAGTTGCTGATATCATTGTGTATTCTCCTCACTGTAGAGAATACGTCACCTGTAATCACTGATATCATTGTGTATTCTCCTCACTATAGAGAAGACGTCATCTGTAGTCACTGATATTATTCTGTATTCTTCTCACTATAGAGAAGACATCACCTGTAGTCACTTATATCATTGTGTATTCTCCTCACTATGTTCCACTAGAGCGGGAGTCACTTGTGAGTTCTGCAGTTATGATGGGTGAAACAACAACTCCCTATGCAGAGCAGGAACAAATCCCCATAGCAAAACTCTCCTGCTCAGGACAGTTCCTGACACAGACAGAGGTGGCAACAGAGAGCACTGTGGTCAGTCAAAAAAGAATTACACTACTTCCTCTGGTGCATACAGCAGCTATTAAGTACTGGAAGGATTACGATTTTTACAAAGAAGGAATTTACAAATCTGTAAAACTTTCTAGCACCATTCCAAAAGCCTATTCCAAAAGAAGAAACAGTGGCCAGCTGATTTACCTTCGATTAAAAAAGCCAGGAGGTCTTCAATTTTTCCCGAATTTTTTTGGGACATTGAGCAAGTTGGCGAGGATACAACAGAACTACTGTACCAACAATAACAATAACCGTAATATAGAAAACAACACAAACGTGTAAATATAAAATAACAGAGTAACATGTAAAAGCCTCATATGGTTATTCATTTATAATGTGATACCTTGAGTAAATTTTACAGCTGGAACATTATTTTTTTTTTTTTCCGGGAGCCAAGTGACATTCTGGTAAAAGTGAGAGGAAGCGTGCATCCCTATAATGAGCTGCGAGCAGGAAATCTGTGGAGGATGTGGTCGCCGTTTGCGATACAAATATAGAATCTGCTTTTACAATTCTTACGCTAAAGATTGGTGAGAAGGAATAAGTCACAGGATTCATCTTCCCACTTACGCTTCGTATTTGCCTAATACATGGTCCAGGAGGGCGGAGAGCAACCCTGCTATATGTCTCTACAGATGGATCCATATATTGAAGGGAAATAACAAATGAGTCAGGAAGGAATTGTTGGCTCAGACTTCATTTTACTTAGTATTTTATTTTTTTATTTTTTTATTTTAGACGTCAATAGAACTGCCTAAAGAAAATATATTTATTAGCCAATAACTATATAGAGCTAATTTAGCCTACAGAATGTTTAGTCATGAACATTAAAGGGGTTATCCACCATAAGGTGATTTTAGTACATACCTGCCAGACAGTAATGGCCATGCTTAGGAAGGATCTGTGCTGGTCTTGGGGCTAAATGGCTATGTTGTGAGATTACCATAATTCTGTGGCTAGCTTTTTGTGAACTGGTATTTCCTGTTTGACTTTTCATTTTTTGACTACAAATCCCACAATTCCATTTTCCTCCCTCGCACACATCAGCCACCACACCTGTTAAAATATAAATGAGCTGCATCCATTCAAAAGACCTGTGGTTTTCAATCAGGGTGCCTACAGCTGTTGCATTAGTTGCAGATTGATCTCTCTCCCACCAAGCGATTGCTCCACCCATCGAAGCAGACAGGCTCCCTGTCATCAGCTGACTAGTGAGGTCAGGTCTCGGCCGCATTGCAAGCTGGGAAAAATCTGAGACAACAGTCATTTTGTATGCTGATAAAAATAAAAATTGGAGTAAAAAACAAAGAGGAATTGTGAGAAAACTGTCACACACAGGTACAGACACTATATTATGAACTACACTAACTTTACAGCCCCTGTAGCATAGTCAAATAAAAAAATTCCTGGAATACCCCTGTCATTTCTGCACCAGATGAGCTTACAATCTAAATTCTATGGGGGAGATTTATCAAAACCTGTGTAGAGGAAATGCATCTGCCTAGACTGGCTGCACGTGTTCAGTTGATGTAATGAAGGACGGGCAAATTTCTTCTCACTACTTCTGATCTAGAACTACACTTCCCTTCAATGCATGCTGGGTACAGTGTACATGATGTCAGTGGAAGCTGGGAAGAAATGGAGAGTAACGTCACGTGACATGAGGGAAATGGGGAAACCTCATGAAATATAGGTCAATTACAAAAGGACTTACTTTCATGATTGTATTATATTGAAGAGATTTTTATTTATTTATAATCGGACAACCATCACATAGTGCTCACCAAAATCAATGGGCATCCATGTAATAAACTGTGTTTTGAGTCCTCCAGAGCAAGAAAATATGACTCCTTAAAATGTGAAACCTCTCTCAATTTAGAGACTGGGGACGTGATGTCACACCATGCCCCCTCCATTCATGTCTATGGGAGGGGGCGTGACAGACGTCATGCCCCCTCCCATAGACATGAATGGAGGGGGCTTGGTGTGACGTCATGTCCCCGGTCCGGGAACACAGAAGTTTACGAGACTGGAGAAGAAGCCCCGCATAGAATGCGGGTGCTGTACGCAAATCACACTCGGGGACGGGGGGGGGGTTCCCAGTGGTGGCCCCCAGCGATCAGACATCTTATCCCCTATTCTTTGGTAATGTATAGGGGCCGGAATACCCCTTTAAATTCAATCAAAACCATCACATTGCGCCGGGTTCCAGGTAACAGCGAATGGTCTAAAACTCTTCTTTAGCCAAATACTTAGAGGGCAGACATGGGCTTTGCATGGAAAACCAGTTCTAACAACAGAAGCCAGATAAGGAGGTGTATGAATTCATAAGCCGTGACATATTTAAATGATAGCTTATTTGTGAATATCCTCTTATTTTATGTCCTGACCACCTAGACTGCATTTATGTGAGGCTCTATCCATGCGATCCTCACCTTGACCTCTGTATGACATTATGGCTGTCATCTGGACCCATTCATCTTCTTCTTTGGTCTTATAAAGTTTTTGACCTTGTTATTCCGACAGTATAGGTATTTTTCCATTTTACTCAGCTTTGTTCTTCTGTCTTGTAACATTCTCTCCAATTCCTGGAGGAAAGTCTCAGTCATTGCATGTCAGCCCTGGGGATCTCTGCATACAAGTGAACCCATATGGAAATAATACAGAACATTGCAGATTTCAGAAGGACACATTGGTCATGACCTCTGACTTACGTTTTCTCCTAGATTTACGGTATTTTTTTGCACATTCTGTGATCCTGCGCATTAACTCTGGAGAGAAGTTTCATTGCAGTTCCCAATAATTCTCGAACATTAGTGATTGTTTTTGTCATTGATACACAGACCTGCGCCTGAATCATTCGCGCTAATGTTTTCTTTTTCTGTAAGGAGGAATCATTTTCTTAAAAGCATTTCTACTTTAAAGATGGGCACTCGATGCACTTAATTATATGCTTTCCTTTCATTTTTCTTGCCAATTATTGAAACTTTGTCTCCTCTACAATATACATGTAACAAACAATATTACCAGAGTAGGAAATGGAACTTAAATGAGTGCAAAAATAGGAATTAAAGGGCAAGTCTTCAAAAAATTAAAGCTCACTGAAAAGATACTGAGGTGAAATTCTCCATCTTGTCTGCACTGAATTTCCTCCATGGATACACTGGGGGATATTTATCAAAGCTGTATATGTCCTGCTTCAATATAGACCAAACTACAGAGGGTTAGGCCGGTCTATTGTGCGCCTAATTTATCAAAAGTCACATGGCTCTTGATAAATTCTGTGCACAGACTTCGGGATCTATGCTTTAGACTGTATATAAACCTGCTCCAGTATGGTCTGAAATTTCAGCGTACTTCAGCCGATGCGACTTGTCGCCGAAAAGTCGCTTTTGATAAATTCAGCACCAATTCCGTCTAAAATAGACTAGAATGCATCATGTTCTAAAAATCCTCTAGAGCAAAAGTCGCACAAAAGTTTGACATATTTAGACTGCGACTTTCTGTGCGACAAATTTAGGCAGGAATGTCCACCACTGTCTTTTGGATTCGGTGCCCAGAGGAAACCAGCGGCCTTGATAGGTGTGAGGGCAATGGGAGATTAAAATACTGCAGTAATTCCAGACAGTTTACCAGTGTTTGTTACGGGATTCAGGTACTTTAAGATGGCATCTACGGTTAACCTCATCCGGTGAACAGCTATGGAGTTTGCCCAATATCGGCGCAGGATTTAAAGGAGTACTCCTCTGGAAAAAAAAAATGTCAATCAACTGGTGCCAGAAAGTTAAACAGATTTGTAAATTGCTTCTATTTAAAAAAAATCTTAATCCTTTCAGTGCTTATGAGCTGCTATATGCTCCACAGGAAGTTCTTTTCCTTTTGATTTTATTTTCTGTCTGACTACAGTGCTCTCTGCTGACACCTGTGTCAATGTCAGGAACTGTCCAGAGCAGGAGAAGTTTGCTATGGGGATTTCCTCCCACTCTGGACAGCTCCTTAGATGGACAGAGGTGTCAGCAGAGAGCACTGTGATCAAACAGAAAATAAATTTAAAAAGAAAAGAACTTGGCATACAGCAGCTGATAAGTACTGGAAGGGTTAGGATTTTTAAATAGAAGTCACTTACAAATCTGTTTTACTTTCTGGCACCAGTTAATTAATTATTTTTTTTTTTTTCAGTGGAGTACCTTTAAATCTCCCAATGCCTGACACTGCTGCAGGAATCAAACCAACCTGCCGTCCATCTTCACTGCAGGGACCATCCGCATTCCGGTGAGGAGGGTGAACTGGTCCGGGCCGTCCATCTTCACCGGGAGGCCTTCTTCTCCACTCCGGGCTGTCCCGAACTAGTGATGCTGCATTGATGCTGCTGCGCAAGGATGTCCATGCTGGGCAGACATATGATGTCACAGATGTCTGCTGCGCACGGAAGTCCCTGCGTGGTGGCGTCAATGCAGCGTCACTAGTCCGAGGATGGCCCGGAGCAGAGAAGAAGGCCTCCCGGTGAAGATGGCCGGCCCGTACCGGCTCACCCTCCCACCGGAATGTGGACGGTCCCTGCAGTGAAGATAGACAGCCCGGCTCACCCTCCCTGGACGGTCCGACTCACCCTCCCTGGACGGTCCCTGTAGCTACTAGAGCAACAACTGGGGTGGTGAGAAGAAAACAAAAGGGGGGTCTGGATGATGACAGGGGGTCATATCGACAGGGGGGATTTTGACCAGGGACGTCTGGATGAAGACAGGGGGTCATATGGACAGGGGGGGATATTGACAGGGGGGTCTGGATGATGACAGGGGGTCATATGGACAGAGGGGATATTGACAGGGGGGTCTGGATGATGACAGGGGAGATATTGACAGGGAATCATATGGACAGAGGGGGTCTGGATGATGACAGGGGTGGGGGGATGATGGATGATGACAGGGGAAGGAGGATGAAGACAGGGGTTGATGATGTATTTCCCACCCTAGGCTTATACTCGAGTCAATACGTTTTCCTAGGTTCTTGGGGTGAAATTAGGGGCCTCGGCTTATATTCGGAATGGCTAATACTCAAGTATATATGGTAAGTAAATTTTGGCCAGCAACTGGGAAAACCATTTGCAGGCCAAAAATGTGTAAGTTATGTTCGTCTAAATTTACTCAAATGGCAGGAAGCCCCTGCCAGAGTTTGCCCCACGGTGCACGCAATTGTGCAGGGGCATGCTCGTTGATACATTTCCCCCCTATGTATTCCATTGGAGGATATGAAATTGTATACATATTTTGTAAACAGATTGTGCATTGTTTGAAAAAAGGGAAAAATAGCAGTCCTACTTGGCAAGGAAGAAGATTTAGAATAAGGCAGAATAAATAGGAATAAATAAGAAAGGAAGTGTCTGAAAATATAGATGTAAAATACAATTACATTTATTGAATAATACTGTGAGGTCTGGGGCAGGGCCCTTGCCCCAGACTACTCGCTGTGATAAAGTGTTAAAAGTTATAAATATTTAAAACATGACATTAAAATAGTATTGCACTTAACCGGTGGGACAATGGTGGGGGTTTAAATTCCAATACACGTGAAACGATAAGTCCAATATGCGGTTTTTGGTACCGTTGGAGGCTCGCAGGTGCGAGTCCACTAAGAGTAATTATATGCGACTAAAGATCTATCTTCTATACCCCGACGGCACGGGGACAAAGTACAAGAGGGTAAATAGATCAAAGTCAGGCACTTATTGCCTCTTACCGGCTCTGGCGAAAACAGTTATGTGAACATAGCGGCACTTGTCGATGATCCGGATTGATGCCTATCTGCCCCGGCAGCACGGGGAAGGAGTAGGAGAGGTGAAGATGTCCAGTACAGATGATTTATGCAGGGTCCTCTGTAAAGGGTAATGTTAGTCTGTAGCGTATGGCAGCACTGGAGGTCTTTGGTGTTGGATCCCTCTCTACCCCGATGGTGCGGGGAGAAGATGAGACCAATAGTGATGGGAAAATAATCCAAATAGTCCCGACTTCTTGTGCAAAGGCAGTCTTGGACCAGACGCGTTTCGGGGAGCCACGTCCCATTTTTCAATGGTGTATATGCAAAGACTGTAGGCATCAATCCGGATCATCGACAAGCGCTGCTATGTGCATATAACTGTTTCCGCCGGAGCCGGTAAGAGGCACTAAGTGCCTGACTTTGATCTATTTGCCCTCTTCTACTTTGTCCCCTTTGTAGAGGATAGAGAATAGATCTTTAGCGCTAATGCGCATATAATTACTCTTAGTGGACTCGCACCTGCGAGTCTCCAGCGCTACCAAAAACCGCTTATTGGACTTATCGTATTACGTGTATTGGAATATAAACCCCCACCATTGTCCCACCGTTTAAGTGCAATACTATTTTAACGTCATGTTTTAAATATTTAGAACTTTTAACACTTTATCACAGCGAGTAGTCTGACATCTATATTTTCAGACACTTCCTTTCTTATTTATTCCTATTTATTCTGCCTTATTCTAAATCTTCTTCCTAGCCTAGTAGGACTGCTATTTTTCCCATTTTTTGAATCAGTATCTATTTGGCACCTGAGTATGTGCAACATAGTATCCTCGGTGTTACGCCTAGCGCTCCGGGTCCCCGCTCCTCCCCGGAGCGCTCACGGCGTCTCTCTCCCTGCAGCGGCCCGGTCAGTCCCGCTGACCGGGAGCGCTGCACTGTCATGGCCGTCGGGGATGCGATTCGCACAGCGGGACGCGCCCGCTCGCGAATCGCATCCCAGGTCACTTACCCGTCCCGGTCCCCTGCTGTCATGTGCTGGCGCGCGCGGCTCCGCTCTCTAGGGCGCGCGCGCGCCAGCTCTCTGAGACTTAAAGGGCCAGTGCACCAATGATTGGTGCCTGGCCCAATTAGCTTAATTGGCTTCCACCTGCTCCCTGGCTATATCTGATCTCCTCCCTTGCACTCCCTTGCCGGATCTTGTTGCCTTGTGCCAGTGAAAGCGTTTAGTGTGTCCAAAGCCTGTGTTACCTGAACTTCTGCTATCCATCTTGACTACGAACCTTGCCGCCTGCCCCGACCTTCTGCTACGTCTGACCTTGCCTCTGCCTAGTCCTTCTGTCCCACGCCTTCTCAGCAGTCAGCGAGGTTGAGCCGTTGCTAGTGGATACGACCTGGTTGCTACTGCCGCAGCAAGACCATCCCGCTTTGCGGCGGGCTCTGGTGAACACCAGTAGCCTCTTAGAACCGGTCCACTAGCACGGTCCACGCCAATCCGGCCATGGATCCCGCTGAGGTGCCGCTGCCAAGTCTCGCTGACCTTCCCACGGTGGTCGCTCAGCAATCGCAGCAGATTGCCCAACAAGGACAGCAGCTGTCGCAGTTGACCGCCATGTTACAGCAACTTCTGCCTCTGCTACAGCAGCAACCATCTCCTCCGCCAGCTCCTGCACCTCCTCCGCAGCGAGTGGCCGCTCCTAGCCTCCGCTTGTCCCTGCCGGACAAATTTGATGGGGACTCTAGACTCTGCCGTGGATTTCTGTCTCAGTGTTCCCTGCATATGGAGATGTTGTCGGACTTGTTTTCTTCAGAACGGTCTAAGGTGGCGTTCGTAGTGAGCCTTCTTTCAGGAAAGGCCTTGTCTTGGGCCACACCGCTTTGGGACCGCAATGATCCTGCCACAGCCACAGTCCAGTCCTTCTTCGCTGAAATCCGGAGTGTCTTCGAGGAACCAGCCCGAGCTTCTTCTGCCGAGACTGCCCTGCTGAACCTGGTCCAGGGTAATTCTTCAGTGGGCGAGTACGCCATCCAATTTCGTACTCTTGCTTCCGAATTATCATGGAATAATGAGGCTCTCTGCGCGACCTTTAAAAAAGGCCTATCCAGTCGCATCAAGGATGTGCTGGCCGCACGAGAGATTCCTGCCAACCTACAAGAACTTATCCATTTGGCCACCCGCATTGACATGCGTTTTTCTGAGAGACATCAAGAGCTCCGCCAGGAAAAAGACTTAGATCTCTGGGCACCTCTCCCACAGTATCCGCTGCAATCTACGCCTGGGCCTCCCGCCGAGGAGGCCATGCAAGTGGATCGGTCTCGCCTGACCCAGGAAGAGAGGAATCGCCGTAGGGAAGAAAATCTTTGTCTGTACTGTGCCAGTACCGAGCATTTCTTGGTGGATTGCCCTATTCGTCCTCCACGTCTGGGAAACACACGCACGCACCCAGCTCACGTGGGTGTGGCCTCTCTTGGTTCTAAGTCTGCTTCTCCACGTCTCACGGTGCCCGTGCGGATTTCTCCTTCAGCCAACTCCTCCCTCTCAGCCATGGCCTGCTTGGACTCTGGTGCCTCTGGGAATTTTATTTTGGAGTCAGACTGGATTGCACCGTGCGTTACCGCACAGAACCCCTCCTGATGTGTATTGGACCCCACCACGAAAGGATTGAGCTCTTCGTTCTCCCCAACTGTACCTCTGAGGTCCTCCTCGGTCTGCCATGGCTCCGGCTTCATTCTCCCACCCTTGATTGGACCACCGGGGAGATCAAGAACTGGGACTCTGCCTGCCATAGGAAGTGCCTCTCCCCCCCTCCCAGTCCCGTCAGGCAAGCCTCTGTGCCTCCTCATGGCTCCCGTCCTTGTGTCACCCTGCCCCGTGCCAAACTTCACCCTCTGCCCTCCCTCCCCATTCCAACTCCTGCTGTACTGCCTGCCGTTGAGGAAACCCTCCATTCTTTCCCGGTGTCCTCATCCCAGGGGAGGCAGTTACCGGACAAAAAAAAGGGGAGACCTAAGGGGGGGGTACTGTTACGCCTAGCGCTCCGGGTCCCCGCTCCTCCCCGGAGCGCTCACGGCGTCTCTCTCCCTGCAGCGCCCCGGTCAGTCCCACTGACCGGGAGCGCTGCACTGTCATGGCCGTCGGGGATGCGATTCGCACAGCGGGACGCACCCGCTCGCGAATCGCATCCCAGGTCACTTACCCCTCCCGGTCCCCTGCTGTCATGTGCTGGCGCGCGCGGCTCCGCTCTCTAGGGCGCGCGCGCCCCAGCTCTCTGAGACTTAAAGGGCCAGTGCACCAATGATTGGTGCCTGGCCCAATTAGCTTAATTGGCTTCCACCTGCTCCCTGGCTATATCTGATCTCCTCCCTTGCACTCCCTTGCCGGATCTTGTTGCCTTGTGCCAGTGAAAGCGTTTAGTGTGTCCAAAGCCTGTGTTACCTGAACTTCTGCTATCCATCTTGACTACAAACCTTGCCGCCTGCCCCGACCTTCTGCTACGTCTGACCTTGCCTCTGCCTAGTCCTTCTGTCCCACGCCTTCTCAGCAGTCAGCGAGGTTGAGCCGTTGCTAGTGGATACGACCTGGTTGCTACTGCCGCAGCAAGACCATCCCGCTTTGCGGCGGGCTCTGGTGAACACCAGTAGCCTCTTAGAACCGGTCCACTAGCACGGTCCACGCCAATCCCTCGCTGACACAGAGGATCCACTACCTGTGAGCCGAATCGTGACACTCGGTTTAGGTTTTTTGTATTTTACGAAGAGCTCCCACAATTGTATATAAGACTTTGCATTGTAATGACTGATGGCTGTAATGCCCCATGGGTGTGGACCCACTGGGCAACAAGTGGCACCCGACCAGGCAAGCAGAATGGGGAAAACTGACACTAAAGATAGCGTCAGACACAGCAGAGCTGAACAGGTGTATATAGCTGAGCAGATGCTGTGAGAACATGTTCAGTATACAGGCAGGACCAGGAACTCAGGTACAGCAGAAGACAGGATTCAGGTACCTTAGCAATACAGTAAACACAACCAGAATGTAACCTTGCTGAGGCATCAGGCAACAGGTGAAGCAGGTTTATATAATGAGTGGCAGGCAGAGATGGGAGGAGGATCCATTAGTGAGTGCACACCGTCTCCATAAGATTCATCAGGGCTCGCACACATGGACCCTAGAGGACAGAGTAGGAAATGCATGCAGGAAACTCTCCAAAGCAGGAAGACCAGAAGCCACAGCAGATACACGGCACAGAGGATGCTGCCTGATGCTGGTAAGAACCAGAACACAGCAGCGTTACAATGGCTCCATATGTACCCTACATCGGTCACTACATCGAAAACTTTGCCTATGGAAACACTTTTTGGATGAATAAGCATCACCACTGATCTGCGCTGAACATAGTGTGCTGCAGCCATCTCTTTGGCACTCTGGACCGTAGCTATTTGAAATGGGTTTTATAAACTAGACAGCCTCTTTAATTTATTTTGGACTATAGAAAGCCAGAGGGAAGCATAATGTTTTTCTACCATAAAGTCCTGCAAAGCGAGACATATCCCCATCTAACACATGACATGCGTATAGTGACAACGCGCGTCTCGTATATGAGGTGCACTTATCTCATTTATTTTAATTGCTTAATCAGTGAAGAATATTCACAAGGGCCTGAAAATGAGTCTGTTCAATTGGTGTTAAGTTCCCTATTTAATTAGGCGCACATTTACGAAAATGTGAAAGGTCTGAGGAAGTAATGATGGTGTCTAATGGAGAGACTTAGAGTGACTGAGCACCATCCCTTAACTAAATCCCATTTGATTTAGGAACCTTGGCTCAATAAAGCATAAAAGAATATGGTGATAACTGATGGATGAGACCTGATGTGGACTCTGGATATCTCACTTAAGTTTTAACTATTTCCCTTCTGTCTTCTGGTGGTATATATATTTATACTGAAATAAGAGGGAAAATATGCTGAAAATTTTATTTCAATATTTTTCATTTGGTAATATGTTTCATGACTTGCTGAGTCCTTTGACAGCATATATTAACACTGGGGGATCTGGCCTAACATCTAGCCCAGAAATTAATCAAATGAATCATGGCACACCGGCTACCTAAATAAGTTGTCATTCCTTGACAACAGTGGTCAAAGCCAAGGCTTGTTTCCCAGACTATAACAGTCCATCTGTGCTCCCTAAAAGATCACGTGGACAAATAAATATCAGATTAAGAAGATGGAAAAAAAAATATCAAACATCTAAAATGACTAGAAAAATTATCTTTTGCAATGATGATTTTTGCAACTCTCCCCCACTGCTATGGATGTGAACATGCATTTCTTAAATAGATATAACATGTCTAGCAAGCTTTGCATAAAATAGTACTACAAGCGAATATATGAAATGCTGTAATATATATATTACCAGAAATAAATTCCTCTTTATTCACTTATTTGGCTACTTTCCTGCCACCTCCTTAACTATGGAGAGGGGAAAGGGAGGAGACCAAGTAGCTGTAGAATACATAAACAGAGGCGATTTAGTAAGTGTTACTGTCTCAACCCAGATGTGGATTTACTTTTTAGACTATGCAAGACGGATCTATAATGTCCTCCATGCTGCTGCTGCTTCTAAGAGTGTGCTATGAAGATAAAGGGGAGCATGAATTATCCAGAAATGTTGTTAATTTTGATGTACAGGAACAACACCTTTTCCTAAAATTAGGAAAGTAACCAAAATAACACATTACCAACTGATATCACATTATCCATTTTTCTCCTGTAAGCCACTCTAACCTTTTTACTTAACACTTGAAATCCAGCTTCTGGCTACCGTTTGCTTTATGGAATCAATGGGTCAGATTAGTTATAGCTGTCTTAATGTTAGATAAAAACTAAATAAAACTAGATGAGACAGTCAGAAGGAGAGATACATTTATCACAAGGGAGTACACTGTATGATATTACTGCTCCGCAGTAATTATATTTGGTCAGGGAGCTGCATCTATTTCAGACAGACTCTCCCCGCTTTCCTCCCCCGTTCCCCAGTGTTATAGAGAGCAGTGGGAGGGGGAATGGGTTGTATTCAGAATCTCAGAATGTGGAGAGTCAGGAGTGCTTACATGAAAGACAGTTCACACAGCCTGTAGATAGGAAAACGCAGAATGCTGTCTGCAGGGACAATCACATGGTGTGTACAACTGTAAAGGGAAAGCAGAGCACCTAAAGCAAACTCTGATACACAGAAATCACATGCAGCATGTATTACAGGGAAAGCATTCTCATAAGAAAAAGTCTAAAACTAGGAACAGGGTGTAATTGTACACTCAAACTGAAGTGTCATATATTAACCCAAGGTAAGTGTCACATTTTATCTCAGGATAAGGATTAAAGGGGTATTCCCAGAATTTTTTTTTATTTGACTATGCTACAGGGGCTGTTAAGTTAGTGTAGTTCATAATATAGAGTCTGTACCTGTGTGTGACGGTTTTCTCACAATTCTTCTGTGATTTTCACCCCAATATTTATTTTTAACAGCATACAAAATGACTGTTGTCTCAGATTTTCCCAGCTTGCAATGTGGCCAAGACCTGACCTCACTAGTCAGCTGATGACAGGGAGCCTGTCTGCTTCAATGAGTGGAGCAATCGCTTGGTGGGAGAGAGATCAGTCTGCAACTAATGCAACAGCTGTAGGCACCCTGATTAAAAGCCACAGGTCTTCAGAATGGATGCAGCTCATTTATGTTTCAATGGGTGGGGTGGCTGATGTGTGGGAGGGAGGAAGCTGGAATTGTGTGATTTGTAGTCAAAAAAAGAAAAGTCAAACAGGAAATACCAGTTCACAAATAGCTAGCCACAGTGTTAAGGTAATCTCACAACATAGCCATTTAGCCCCAAGAC
The DNA here is from genome assembly GCF_029499605.1 of Hyla sarda. Lineage (NCBI taxonomy): Eukaryota > Metazoa > Chordata > Amphibia > Anura > Hylidae > Hyla > Hyla sarda. Next base: position 461,188,846 of record NC_079190.1, read on the forward strand.
AAGCGCAGATCCTTCCTAAGCATGTCCATTACTGCCTGCCAGGTACATACTAAAATCACCTTATGGTGGATAACCCATTTAAAGGAGTAGTGCAGTGAAAAAAAACCTTTTCCCTATCCAAAAGATAGGGGATAAGTTGTAAATCATTGGGGGTCTGACCACTGGGACCCCCACGATCTCTTGGGGCCCGGCAGCCTGTCAGAAGTGGCCATTCCAACCCCAGCAGGACAGCCGACATGCCCCTCCATTTATCTCTATGAGATACATGGAGGGGGCGTGTCGGTCACACTCCATGCAGGGGTCGGCAGACCCTCTTCCAGCAGACTGCCGGTGCTCCGAGGTCTATTGGGAGGTCCCCAGCTACTGTGGCTACTGTAAACTAGATCATGACATCCAAGTACTATAACCCTTATCAGTTATTCATCCCACTGAGCCTATGTTCTGTTTCCTAATCTGCTCCACGTGTACCAGCATGAGGCACCGACTGGGAAATCTTTTCTTCGAAGTGTACCTACAATCGTAGGCTACACACCTGCTCTGATGTCCATGTTTGGCGGACCGTATGGTACTGCCATTGCAGTTAGCTGGAGCCGAAAGGTGCCGAAACGCGTCGGCGTTCACTGTCTCTGTATACATGCGTTTTTAAGATCCAATAAAAGCTGCCAAATATTTTTCACCTACAAGCGCTGGACATCTTCCTTTGTTCGTGATTGCAAGATGGGGCCAGGTGTGCTGCTGACCCGTCCGGGTGCAGGTGAGTGAAGCTGTTCACAAACTTTATTTCTGTTACTTTAAAAGGGTACTCCACTGGCCAGTGTTTGGAACATTTAGTTCCAAACCCTGTGTGCATGTGCGCTACAGTGGTGTGACGTCACGAGGGAGTGTGGCCGACCCCGCAGCGCTCGCACACAGCGTTCGGAACTAAATGTTCCGAACGCTGGCCAGTGGAGTACCCCTTTAAAGATTCTTCATTATTTCACATGGCAAATGTTCCATTCATTTTTCTCAATAAGATCAGACCTCACAAAACAGATGTGAGGCTTTGTTCTTTGTCAAATTATATTCCTTAGAATTTGTGACGATGCAATTCCAGAAAAATAAATCAGCAGAAAAAAAATACTTTTATTTTTATTATTATATTATACTTTTCTATTTTATCTCAGTTAGTTAGTTCTGCAATGTCTTTTTGATAGCCTATATTGCAGAGTGTCCTTAGCACCATAACAGCTTTTGGCTTATCTGAAACGGATTGATTTGACCTGATGAAATGAGATGTGGGATTCTCAATTGATTTATATATGGCGAGTCCGATGTGTCTGCACAAACAATTAAGGCAAGCAATTTACTATCAATTTATAGGATATATACGAGGAAAGAGCTAGATTAAATTAAGGCTGAGACATGTAAGCCTGAATGAAAACACAGACAAGAGGAAGGCTCGGTTATTAAGCTATTATGGTTGATTCGGGGCTAAGCTGGATATGGTTTGGTCATTATATATGGACATATGGTGTTGGTTTTAGGAACAGGAAAATGTGGAAAAATGTATCCAGTGAAGGAGAATATGTTTTATTAAAGGATCCATTACACTATTATATGAAAGGAAGTCACGGTGGAACCTGAAAATACGAACCATTCAACTCTCTCAAATTAAAAAAGAAAAAGTCAATTACATTCAGTATGTGGATTCATAACAGGAACAGATGAAGGCAGAGGTCTAAGAAAAGATGCTCCAGATTTGTTATTTAAATAATGTATTTTCTTAAAATGTTACCATGATCTGTTCTTATGTTATGTGTCCACCACTAAATACCCACCAGTAGACTCCAACCCAGTCCTCAAGAACAACCAATGTTCTGTTATTTTTCAGTTACTCTTTTCGAAGAGAACAGGGAATTTTAATTCAAATCCTGAACTGTTGATGGGCGTGAGGACGGGGTTGGGGACCTCTGGTATAGCAGACACCTATAGCTACAAATGTGGCAGTCAATTAGGTGCCAGTTAACCTAAACTCATACTCCCTGATGAATGTTATATGGAGGAGGAGCTTGTTGGGTGCAGAATGAAATTATAGAGATGTACAGTTAGGTCCATAAATATTGGGACATCAATGCAATTCTAAAATTTTTGGCTCTGTGCACCACCACAATGGATTTGAAATGAAAGGAACAATATTTTCTTTAACTCCAGATTGTCAGCTTTAATTTGAGGGTATTTACATCTAAATCAGGTGAACGGTGTAGGAATTACAACAGTTTGCATATGTGCCTCCCACTTGATAAGGGACAAAAAGTAATGAGACAATTGGCTTCTCTGCTGTTCCATGTCCAGGTGTGTGTTATTCCCTCATTATCCCAATTATAAAAGGTCCAGAGTTCATTTCAAGTGTGCTATTTGCATTTGGAATATGTTGCTGTCAACTCTCAAGATGAGATCCAAAGAGCTGTCACTATCAGTGAAGCAAGCCATCATTAGGCTGAAAAAACTAAAGAAACCCATCAGAGAGATAGCCCAAACATTAGGCGTGGCCAAAACAACTGTTTGGAACATTCTTAAAAAGAAGGAACGCACCAGTGAGCTCAGCAACACCAAAAGACCCAGAAGACCAAGGAAAACAACTGTGGAGGATGACCGAAGAATTCTTTCCCTGGTGAAGAAAACCCCCTTCACAACAGTTGGCAAGATCAAAAACACTCTCCAGGAGGTAGGTGTATGTGTCAACAATCAAGAGAAGACTTCACCAGAGTGAATACAGAGGGTTTACCACAAGATGAAAACCATTGGTGAGCTCCAAAAACAGGAAGGCCAGATTAGAGTTTGCCAAACGACATCTTAAAAAGCCTTCACAGTTCTGGAACAACATCCTATGGACAGATGAGACCAAGATCGACTTGGACCAGAGTGATGCGAAGAGAAGAGTATGGAGAAGGAAAGGAACATGATTCTAAGCATACACCTCATCAGTGAAGCATGGTGGTGGTAGTGTTATGGCATAGTGGGCATGTATGGCTGCCAATGGAACTGCTTCTCTTGTATTTATTGATGATGTGACTGCTGACAAAAGCAGAAGGATGAAATCTGAAGTGTTTCAGGCAATATTATCTGCTCATATTCAGCAAAATGCTTCAGAACTCATTGGACGGCGCTTCACAGTGCAGATGGACAATGACCCAAAGCAAACTGCAAAAGCAACCAAAGAGTTTTTTAAGGGAAAGAAGTGGAATGTTATGCAATGGCCAAGTCAATCACCTGACCTGAATCCGATTGAACATTTCACTTTCTGAAGACAAAACTGAAGGGAAAATTCCCCAAGAACAAGCAGGAACTGAAGACAGTTGCAGTAGAGGTGGCAGAGCATCACCAGGGATGAAACCCAGCAATGTCTGCTGATGTCTATGCGTTCCAGACTTCAGGCTGTAATTGACTGCAAATGATTTGTAATCAAGTATTAAAAATTGAAAGTTTGATTTATGATTATTATTCTGTCCTATTACTTTTGGTCCCTTAACCTCTTAAGGACCCAGGACGTATGGGTAAGTCCTGGGTCCCGGTCCTGCGATATAACGCGGGGTCACACGGTGACCCCACATCATATAGCGGCGGGCCCGGCGTCATAGTGAAACCGCACGCTATTAACCCTTTAGCAGGGCGCTCAAAGCTGAGCTGCGCGGCTAAAATCGAAAGTGAAAGTTGCCGGTTAGCTTAGGGAGCTGTTCGGGAGCTGTTTTTCCTTTTTTGTGCTGTTTCACAAAAAGGCACAGTTCATAAAACCCCTCGATATCATGTGTATTGCAAAAATCAGTGGATTGCAACTCAAAATCAGCAGATGTGTAAATCAAAAGGGGCTAAAAAGGTGCAAATAAACCCTGCTTGCGCCTTTTTTGCACCTTTTCTGGACACAAAAAAACTGTCTAAAGACAATGATAAATGTCCTCCCATATGTTTGTGTTTATAGAACTAATAAAGTGACAAAAAACAAATAGCATAAACTAGTGTTTAAAGGTAAGTATAAATAATCAGTTTGGCATTATACCAAATTTACTGATATAAACATCTCCAGTGAAAAGCACAGGATGGAAATCAAATAAGCAAATGTTAATAAATTGTACACATACATTTGTAGTTGTATAACAACTGAATAGGTTAACGTGTAACTACAATAAGACCTAAGAAAATGTGGAGGAGTCAGCTCATAAATAGGTTATTAGTCGGGGGTGGACTGACCGGACGGTTAGATCGAATGTTGTCTGAGGGCCAGGATGTGTTCAGGGTCCGCTGCCACTCCTGGGGATTCAGGACAATTGTCCCGGATCCCCAGCAGACTGTGCTGCTTTCTCCTGTATGTGCGGTACACGCATCTGCGCCTACACAGAGGAGACGTTACCTCCGCCCCCACGTCACTCATCGGCGCCTGCACTGTGTAGGAAGGAAGACGTGTGCCCCTGCTGCGCTCCTGAGAAAACCACTGTGTGGGACATCAGGTAAGCATCATTTTGTCTTGCTTTTTCAACCTGGGAAGGGGGGGGGGGGACTCTGCTGCCTGCACGTACTGGGGGGGGGGGGGGACTCTAACTCTGCTGTATACATCTACTGGGGGGACTCTAACTCTGCTGTACTAGGGGGGGGGGAATTCTATCTCTGCTGCCTACTTCTAGGGGGCGGGGACTCTAACTCTGCTGTCTACACCTACCGGGAGGACACTGAGGCTGGGTTCACACCACGTTTTTCAAATATGGTAACCGTATATGGTTTTCCGCAAAAAAATGTATACGACCGTATCCGAAACCGTATGCATAGAGAATGCATTGTAAACCGTATTCCAAATGTTGTGTACAGTTGCATCCGTTTTGCCTCGGATACGGTCTTGCCGATTTTTCAACCATAGGCAAAAACGCTGTCGACCACGTTTTTGCCTCCGGTTGGAAAACCGTATGCGAACCGTATGCGGTTCTTTTAACATTGTTGTCTATGAGAACCGTACACAGAATTTCAGAATACAGTTGCACACGGTTTTTCTAACCCGTTTTTGGAGGTGACACATGCGCAGATTGGAATTTCAATAGAACAATAGTAACTTTATTAAATTGCTGGAAAACTAATTCCAACAAAATAGCAAAACCGTTGGCAAAAACTGATGCAAACGGATAGAACCGTACGGGGAAAAACCGTATACGTTTTAATTTGGAGTCATACGGTTGTATACGGTTGCATACGGTTTTTGCCATACGTTTTTTAGCGGAGAACCGTATACTGTAACCGTATTTGAAAAACGTGGTGTGAACCCAGCCTAACTCTGCTGTCCACACCTACTGGGGGGTGACTCTGCTGCCTGTACCTACTTGGGGGAGGGGGGGGGGACTCTGCTGCCTACACCTATTGTGAGGGGAATTCTGATGCCTATACATACTGTGGGGGGAATTCTGATGCCTACACCTACTGTGGGGGGAATTCTGATGCCTACACATACTGTGGGGGGAATTCTGATGCCTACACCCACTGTGGGGGGAATTCTGATGCCTACGCATACTGTGGGGGGAACTCTGATGCCTACGCCTACTGTGGGGGGACCCTGCTGCCTACACCTACTGTGGGGGAACCATGCTGCCAACACCTACTGTGGGGGGACCCTGCTGCCTACACCTACTGTGGGGGGGGCCCTGCTGCCTAGTCCCCCTACACCTACTGTGGGGGGACCATGCTGCCTACACCTACTGAGGAGGAACTCAGCTGCCTACACCAACTGTGGGGGAACTATGCTGCCCACACCCACTGTCAGGGAACTCTGCTGCCTACACCTGATTTGAGGGAAACTCTGCTGCCTACACCTACTATGGGGGACTATCTACTATGTTCCTTCCTAGCTAATATGGAGACAAACTACCAAACTAATAGGAGGTCTACCTACTAACTACATAGGGGGTTTTCATAGTGCCCCTTCCGAGACTAGACTGTGGATCCCCCACTAGGTGGCTACCTGCTTGACTAACTCGCTAGGTACCTAACTTTGTACCTGGATGCCTAACTACTTACCTACATATCTGGCTATCTAACTACCTACATACCTGGCTGCCTAACTACCTACCTAGATACCTTGCTACCTACCTACATACCTCGCTACCTACCTACATACCTCGCTACCTAACTATGTACATACCTGGCCTTCAAACATGGCTGCCTGACTACCTAGCTAGCAACCTACCTACTTACCTGGTTAGGTTTCCTGATCTCCCTACCTAGTTAAAGGGGAACTCCAGTGGAAACAAGTAGAAAACAATTGCTTTCAAATCAACTGGTGCCTGAAAGTTAAACAGATTTGTAAATTTGTAAATTAAGAACATTTTTTTTTCGACTGTAGTTTCCCTTTAACTATTTACCTGCCTACCTATCTACCCACCCTTTTACTGTGCAGGAAACCAAGGATGGCATTATTTTAGTTTGTGGGCTTATAGATGGAAAGTATATGTACAGGAGGGGAGGGGAATGGAAAAATGTCTAACATGTTTGTCCATCAGATGGTAAGAGATGGACATGGCGGTCTGATCTGGACGGAGAAGAAAAGTAAAGGGGACACCGCTGATGAGAAAAGATGTAATTTTGAGTCTCAAAATGTAATTGCAATCACTTATATGGTATACACATCCTGTGTACAGCTGGTATTGATATCTACTGCCATATGGTCCTGTATATTATAACTTATATTGTATACAGATCCTGTGTAGTATACTGGTCTGTGTATAGTGGTTTTATTCAGTTCAGTATGGTATTATCCAGTTATTATGTGGTGGTATATATTCATTGTATACTGGTATTATTGGTCATGAAAAATTATTTAACCTACCTTAAAGTGTTTCTTATATATAAAATGTTGTTTATTTTGTGTGTAGGACTGTTGGAGGGATTTGGGTAGAAACGGGGCGGAAGTGTGACCAGCATCAGAGCATCGCAGGGGGCCCTTACTTTTTTTTGGTCCGGGGGCCCTGAGTGTTGTTAGTCCGGCCCTTTTAGTAGTTGATAAAACTTCTTATTATCTATAAACATATATATACACTCACACACTGAAATATGTCTACCCAAGGGCCTAGGAAAATTGTAACTAAAAATGGACCACTTAATGAATGAACAATTCAGGAACAATGATTAAAGCATATTGAACAAATCAGATAATGTATAACTACAAAAAGGCTGTAAAAGAAAACCCCTCATTAGGGCAAAATGGACTCCTACTCCCTAGTCTGTAAATCCATCTGGATTCTTCTTGTAGTAGGAGCCTGTCAATATTCCCTTTCCGTTGGCCCGATTGTTTCTGACAAATACCCAAAAACTCAATATCAAACATGTTCTGAATATGAAATGCCCTCATATGTCTTGCAAGGGGTGTGTCACTCTTTGTCCGAATAGTGCTCAAGTGTTTCGAGATTCTTCTCTTAAACTCTTGCGATTTCTTGCCGACATACAATTTCTGGCATCTACAATGAGCTACATAAATGATATTTTTGGTAGAACAGTTAATAAACTGTCGAATCTGGTAGCACTGACATCTAAGGATTTTTAAATTTACATATTTAAAAAGGTAGATATTTACAAAACTCACAATGACCGTATGGGTATGATCTTTCAATGAAGTAGTTGATCTTCCATAAATGACATTAGAATTGGAAAAATGACTACAGACTAAAATGTCCTTGATGTTTGGTCCTCTCCTGTAAGTGACCTGTGTTCGTTCACCTAGTACTTGTTTGAGGTCCGGATCTGAGTACAGAATAGGCCATAATCTTCACATGATGTTAAAGGGGTTCTCCCTTGCTTATACTGTTTTTTGTTATTATGTTTGTGTGTTATGTGTGTATAAGTATGTGTTTTTTTATGTGTGTTGTGATTATGTATATATGTATTTTCTTACCTTTTGTGAAGATCCGGAAGCTGGCCCTTTTTTCTTCCAGTGGCTTGCTGTGCACTTCGGCCTCCGCCATGTTGTGTGCGGTAAGTGGGATGTCGGGGGTGTGTTCTGGTTTCTGTCCTTCCTATCTTCTGACGTCCGAGGCAAATCTTTTCTTCCTGTTTCTTCCGTGGCTCAGCGACGAATCTGCAGCCTCTTCCGGCGCATGCACAGGTAGTTTGTTTTTGTTTTTTTTTACCAATAAAGTTTTTTTTGTCTAACTGACAAACTGCACTTGGGCGATGCTACGCTATTAGCGTAAACCTAATGTACGCTACGCTGTTAGCATAGCACTTGCGTACTCGCGCATGTGCAGGCAGTTTGTCAATTAGACAAAAAAAAACTTTATTGGTAAAAAAAAGCCAAACAAACTACCTGCCCCTGCGCCGGAAGAGGCCGCAGATTCGTCGCTGAGCCACGGAAGAAACAGGAAGAAAAGATTCGCCTTGGATGTCAGAAGATAGGAAGGACAGAAGCAAGAACACACCCCCGACATCCCACGTACCGAAAACAACATGGCGGAGGCCGAGGTGCACAGCAAGCCACTGGAAGAAAAAGGGGCCAGCTTCCGGATCTTCACAAAAGGTAAGAAAATACATATATACATAATCACAACACACATAAAAAAACACATACTTTTACACACATAACACACAAACATAATAACAAAAAACAGTATAAACAAGGAAGAACACCTTTAAAAACACGTGTGTGGCATACCCATCATATGGGCCAATATATCTAATTGGCAATGTGGACTTGGCATGTCTGCTTGACATCAACAGGGTCCTCCTATCACTGCTCTGTACTCTTTGTTGAACTTGCCTAAGATGAAAATGCGGATAGCCCCTATTCTCGAATCTCCTGTACAGCTCATTGGATTCTTCTTTAAAGGTTTCTTGGGTAGAACAATTGCGTCTTGCCCTGGAAAATTGTCCTATAGAGATACTCTTCCTCAAAGTCACAGGATGGATGTTGGTTTACGAAACACCTTCATTTGGATCTTGTTCTCATTATCAATTGAAATAGTTAGGTCCAATAAATTAATTTGCCTCCCCCCAAAATCTAAAGTAAAGTGCATACCAATCGTGTTGTGATTGAGAGCCTCGAGAAAAGAAGAGAAAAGTGTGCTATCCCCATCCCATAAAATTAAAACATCGTCATTACCTGTGATGAGGAATAAGGAACCTTGTGATAGGTTCAGTGCAGTATTCTCCTGTGCTGAGCGATCTGGTTGGTTATGATCCAGTTGGAGCTTCTAACTTGGTTATAAAAGGAAGTGGTTTACCTGAGCAGGGCCATTTGTCTCTTAACCCCTGAAGATGTGGTTGGTACCACGAAACATGTCAGGGAGGCAAATTTGTGTGATACATTTTAACAGCAGCATTGTTCCCTACTATGCAGCGTACTGCAGACGCTGCAATATTCATTGCATATGCACAGCACAGGAATGAGATTAGGAAACAGGGTTCAGCTTCTAGCAGAGGACAAGGATGGGAAGGGGAAGAGGAGGCATTCCAGCCATCAGCACTTCAGGGGCTTGGGAACACCTCTTTGACTCTTGGCACTAGAAAATAAAAGCATTTTTCTATGGTATAAAAGTTACCATGTGTCTCCTTGCCCCAAAAGCTATCTAACATTGTTATCAGTTTGGAATGTGAATAATAGATGGCAGGTTCCCTTCAGTGCTTTTTGTGTGCTTCCCCTGGTCTCTGTTTTTTCTTTGGTAGTTCTGTGTCTTTTACTCTGTATCCCCTGTGTCGATGATAAAGATAATGGTTGACTATAGTGCCAAGTAAAAACCATGCCACTCTCCCTTGGTTCAATTAGTTGTATTTAGACTGAAAAGGGGTTGCCATTAAGAGACCACTCCTTTAATCAACTAAAAAAATAAAAAATATATATGGCAACCCCTTTTCAGTCTAAATACAACTCATTGAACCCAGGGAGAGTGACATGGTTATATATATATATATATATATATATATATATATATATATATATATATATCAACAACCATTCTAAATTTGGTGTAAATCAGATTTATTTTTTAAATAAAAAGACATTTTCTATAAATTATATTTTCCTGTATGTCTCGATTTTGACATTTCTATTCTATGTGTGGCCTTTTCTAAGTTTCTTTGCCCTATGTCAACCTCTATATGGTTCCTCGCAGTGTATGCTCTTCCTTTCAACTACTCCAGCCATTCTGAGGCCTTTATCTCATCAGTCATTCCATTCCAGGAGCTATGAAACCCTTACTCTTTGCTTTTTTTCCTTGCTTAGCTCTGAAGGGAGACAGAGAATCCTTCAAGTCCTCCCGTTCATCTGTTTGTGTCTTATTCTACGTTTTTTGTTTTTTTTTTGTGATTAAACTTTGATCATGCTGGAAGTTCAGCCGACTGCCTTAAGTGTTCGCTTTTTGTCGTGTTTCCATTAAAATTCATTGGACAACTACATAAGTGTACAATATTAAATAGATGTAAGCTTTTTATTTTTATGAGTTGGGTCAATGACATTATAACTCATTATATTTTACAATATTCACTTATAGACTTTTATGGTCTACAAGAAGGAACATTTGTAAATTATTTTGTAAAAGAAATATTAAATTAGCCTCTGCCCCTCCGGGAGAAGGAGATTAAAGATTAATGTTTATCAGCATTTCTACATGCTAATGTAAATAGAGAATTAGCAGTCTATGTAAATGGCATGAATAAGCATAATTATTCTATTAAGATAAAAGATGCAAAATACATAGTGCAAAGTGGCAAAGCAATATAAATATATCAGTAACAATGTATAGAAGGTTTGGAGGGGTCAAGATATAGACAGCAGGGATAAAAATATAAGATATTTTATATCGTATTTGCTTTAATATATTACACACCACACACATGTGGATATGCACATGGGTGTCTGCAGAAATTTTTCTGGGGAAAAAGAGGCAATAATTGTAATGTCATCCACGCTCCGCCTCTTCATGACAATGTGATACTACTACACAATTTGAAATTGAAATTGGAGTAGACAGTTTAAAGGTGTACTCCACTGCTAGACATCTTATCCCCTATCCAAAGGATAGGGGATAAGATGTCTGATTGCAGGGGTCCTGCTGCTGGGACCCCCCCCCCCCACAATTTTCTGCACCACCCGAGGTTCTAAACAAACGCCAGGTTCCTGCGGTAGTGGTTGTAATGTCACGGCCAAGCCCCTTCGTGATGTCACGTCACACCCCCTCCATTCATGTCTATGGGAGGGGGCGTGTCTGCCGACACGATCATGGCCTCTGGCTCTGAGCGTTCTGAACAAAATGTTCAGTATCCCTAGACATCTTATCCCTTATCCAAAGGATAGGGGATAAGATGTCTGATCACGGGGGTCCCACCAGTGGGGACCCCTGTGAACTCCCTGTTGCACCCCGTGTTGGTTTAGAGCATCAGGTGCAGCACCAGAGGCTCGGGACGTAACGGCTGTGCCCCCCAATGCAAGTCTAACGTAGAAGGACGTTATTCTCCGTCCCGCATCGCCAGTCATCCGGCACGGAGCCAAGTTCGCTCCGTGCACTGGATTGTCTGGGGTGCCGCAGCCAAGATTGCAGGGGCCCCAGTAGCATGGCCCCCCAGGTCAGACATCTTATCCCCTATCCTTTGGATAGGGGATAAATGTCTAGGGATGGAGTACCCCTTTAAGAAAAAAAGAAAAGAAAAAAGTAAAACCTGCTCATTTGAAAACCTTATTCCTTTTTTTTTTTTATACATTTTTTATCCACAGATGTTTTTTTTTTTTGCAAGACTAATTGCACTTTGTAATGACACCTTTCCTTTTACCATAAAATGTACTTTAAAACTCAAAAGAAAAAAAACTATTTGCGAGGTGAAATTGAAAAGAAAAATGCAGTTTTGCTAATTCATGAGTTGAGGGTTGATTTTTACACCGTGTACTGTCAGGATAAAATGACATGCTATCTGTATTTCTCAGATCGGTATGGTTACAACGATACCTAATTGGAATAGTTTCCGTCATGGTTTATAACATTTTATTTTAAAATGGCAATTTCTAGAACCTTTAAAATTTTTTCTCTACAAAGCTGTGCAGGGGCTCATTTTTTGCGTCATCATCTTTAGTTTTTCTCTGTACCCTTTATCTATTGCTTGGACTTTGATAGCTTTTTATTCCATTTTTTGTGGGATGTGATAGGACCAAAAAAACACAATTTTTCCATTTAGTATTTTTTTTTTACATTTATGCCATTCACAGTCTGGTTATATTTCAATAGCCTAAATTTTTTGAGAGTGCTGCTGTAACCTTTTTTTTTTTGTATACTTTGTATTTGCCACAGCAAACCTGTGTATTGGGTAGTAGTGCTGGCTGGTTTTTCTTTTTGTGTTTTTGCTATGCAAGTTAGGGGAAGTGGCACCCTCTTTAGCCATGCACCCCTCCATGTTTCACAGGACGTTTTTAAATTGATAGTGGTTCCTGCATGTCACCCAGTCAGAGGCCACATGCCCAGCAGAGGTGAGTGGATTAAAGGGGTACTCTGCCCCTAGACATCTTATCCCCTATCCAAAGGATAGGGGATAAGATATCAGATCGCCACGGTCCCAATGACGGGCGATACAGGGGACGGAGCAGCGTGATGTCATGGCTCCGCCCCTCGTGACATCACGGCCTGTCCCCTTAATGCAAGTCTATGGCATGGGGCGTGACGACCGCCACGCCCCCTCCCATAGACTTGTATTGAAAGGGGCGGGCCGTGACATCACGAGGGGCGGAGCCGTGACTTAACGATGCTCTGGCCCCTGTATTGCCCGTCATTACGTGCAGAGTGAACTCGCTCTGTGCTGTAATGATAGTGCAGTGCCACAGCGGGGATCCCGGGGATCCCCAGCAGCGGGACCGCGGCGATCTGACATCTTATCCCCTATCCTTTGGATAGGGGATAAGATTTCTAGGGGTGGAGTACCCCTTTAAGCATGTTAGGGTCCCATCTGACAAGAGGCCACCTCTTGGTGGATGGGGGACACATTTTGATCAAAAAGTGCATTAAGAGCCTCCATTTTTTGACCAAGAGTGATGCTGCAACATTCTTTTTTGTATTTCAATAGTTAGAATATTTTAGCATGCAGTGTTTACACTTGAAACATGGAAAAAAGTGGGTGATTTTTTAAAAGGGGACTTCTATAAGCAATCTTTCAATTTCTTCTTCAATTCAAGGCATATAATGTTTAAATGGGTACTCCACTGGAATATATATATATATATATATATATATATATATATATATATATATATATATATATTATTTTTTTTTTATTTTTTTTATTTTATTTTTTTTTAAATCAACTGGTGCCAGAAAGAAATTACAAAAACAAATGTAAAAAAATCTTAATCTTTCCAGTACTTATTAGCTGCTATATGATCCACAGGAAGTTCTTTTCTTTTTGAGTTTCCTTTCTGGCTGACCACACTGCTCTCTGCTGATACCTCTGTCCATTTTGGAAACTGTCCAGAAGCAAATCCCCATATAAAACCTATCCTACTATGGACAGTTCCTAAAATGGACAAAGGTATCAGGAGAGAGAGCACTGTGGTCAGACAGAAAAGACATTTAAAAAGAAAATACCTTCCTGTGGATCATATAGCAGCTGATAAATACTGAAAGGATTAAGATTTTTTAATAAAAGTAATTTACAAATCTGTTTAACTTTCTGGCACCAGATGATTAAAAAAAATGTTTTCCAGTGGAGTACCCCTTTAAAACATAATGGTTTTTAGACAAATGACTATTGTGCCGCACAGTGAATAAGAGTCATTTATCTAAATCACTTTCATTTCAAATTTGGCACCCAGGTCCCTGAACAGGCTGCCATTTTCCCCATTCCCCACTGCTCTCTGCTAAACATTTCTGTGCTATGAAACAGAGCTTCCTGCTTTGCCTCCAGCACATGATTCAGTAAAATGTGATTGTATGGTGTTGGGGGTGGGTGCTGTGGAGGCAGAGTGGGAAGACCTGTCTCAAAGAGCATAGTTATATACATCAGGGAGCAGGGCAATTAGTTCAGGGATTTGGGTGCCAATTTTAAAATGCATGTGCAGAATGCTGTAAATGCTGCTGTCGGTTTTGACAGTGGCATCTAAAGAGTTAAAATAGCTGTTAGTGAGCAACCACCATGCCGTTAAGTAGTGATAAGTAGCCTGTGTCCTCATTAGGTTAAGAAGCATTTTTTCTGGGCGATACAAACCCCCACCTGTGGATGCCCATGGACATGTGCACACTAGGGTATGATCACAATGTGTCAGAAGGGGGCTGAAAAATATGTGGTGCCACAGGTGGTGTAAGGAATACCTGATCACTTTGTGATGCCAGGGCACCATTATCCTATACACGGTCCGAGGTTGGAGACAGCTTCTCCTGGGCCAGACACAGGGAGTAAAGGAACTCATCTATGTTGGGTTACAGATAACTGTCTTTATTGAGCAGGGTGCAGATGTTAATACACAGAATGGTGCTGGAAGGAGAGGCTGCAGTGTAACCCCTTGGGAGCCCTGCTGCCTTGATGGGATTTATGGTGCTTTCACCCAAATGATTAATACTGACTTGATCTGAGAATGAAGATTGTTCCAGGCTGCTAGGGTTATGACAAGGTCCTGGGACTTTCTCCAGGCTTGAATTTCCTCTGAGCGGGGACTCCCTTGCAGAATGGCTGGATAAAATGTGAGAAGAGATTTGTTCTGGACTTCCCTCCGAGCTTCTCCACATACAGCTCATACCTTTACAACTGAACTCTGAACTGGACTGGGGCAACTCCTCCCCCACTACTCTATATACTAAGGAATCTATGGCTTCCCATTGGGCATTCAGGGTCACATGGGCTTGCACTTCTCTCCAATCTTAAAGGTATAACACATATATAAATAACAGATATAGAAATAACATATAACCTAATACTGAAACCTCTCATAAAGTGCTTGAACATCATGGAAATAATAACCAGTCCTTTAGGAGGGACCCATCACCTGTGCTGCACATCTGCCCGAGGAAGTCCAAAGCCATAGGACACCCTTTGGTGCTGGGACACCACAAATGCACATGTTTTTAGACTTACGTTTTGCAACATCTGGAGGTCCGCAGATTGAAGACCACTGCATAGGAGGTAATACTCA
Organism: Hyla sarda; assembly: GCF_029499605.1. Taxonomy (NCBI): domain Eukaryota; kingdom Metazoa; phylum Chordata; class Amphibia; order Anura; family Hylidae; genus Hyla; species Hyla sarda. The sequence continues at coordinate 461,203,949 of NC_079190.1, forward strand.
CGTGTCCCCGCCGCTCCGGTCCCGTCACCGCTGCCCTGGATGTTGCACCATCGCTGTCCCCGTGCCCCCGTCGCTCCGGAATGTCTCTGCTGCCGGCCGGGTATCCTCGCTCTCCGTCACCGCCATCACGTCGTTACGCACGCCGACGCACGTATGCGACGACATGATGACGAGGAAGGAGAGCGCCGGCCATACAGGGGATCCCTGAACGGAGAAGACACAGAGGAGGCAGGTAAGGTCCCTCCCGGTGTCCTGTAAGCACTAACCCGGCTATTCAGTCGGGCTGTTCGGGACCGCCGCGGTGAAATCGCGGCGGTCCCGAACAGCCCGACTGAACAGCCGGGTTAGTGTCACTTTCCCTTCAGACGCGGCGGTCAGCTTTGATCGCCGCATCTGAAGGGTTATTAGAGGGCATCACCGCGATCGGTGATGTCCTGTATTAGCCACAGGTCCCGGACGTTGATGGCCACAGGGACCGCCGCGATAGGGGTGTATTCTCCGTATAAGACGCACCGACTTTTTCGCCCCAGTTTTGGGGAAGAAAAAGTGCATCTTATACGGTGAAAAATACGGTAAGTCATATGTCACTTGCTATTTTATTATGTTTTTGTTTTCAAACAAGTAAAAATATTTATGACATAGTTAACAAAGGCAAAGAACAAACCCACGGGCCACGGTACAAAGTGGAACACTGAATAAGCTCATCAGAATGTAAATAATATAATACAGTGTGGGCCATTTATATGAATACACCTTAATAAAATGGGAATAGTTGGTGGTATTAACTTCCAGTTTGTGGCACATTAGTATATGTGAGGGGGGGAAACTTTTCAAGATGGGTGGTGACCATGGCGGCCATTTTGAAGTCGGCCATTTTGAATCCAACTTTTGTTTTTTCAATAGGAAGAGTGTCATGTGACACATCAAACTTATTGGGAATTTCACAAGAAAAACAATGTTGTGCTTGGTTTTAACATAACTTTATTATTTCATGAGTTATTTACAGGTTTCTGACCACTTATAAAATGTGTTCAATGTGCTGCCCATTGTGTTGGATTGTCAATGCAACCCTCTTCTCCCACTCTTCACACACTGATAGCAACACAGCAGGAGAAATGCTAGCACAGGCTTCCAGTATCCGTATACACTGCTATATACTACTATATACACCGCAGGAGAAATGCTAGCACAGGCTTCCAGTATCCGTAGTTTCAGGTGCTGCACATTTCGTATCTTCACAGCATAGACAATTACCTTCAGATGACCCCAAAGATAAAAGTCTAAGGGGGTCAGATTGGGAGACCTTGGGGGCCATTCAACTGGCCCACGACGACCAATCCACTTTCCAGGAAACTGTTCATCTAGGAATGCTCGGACCTGACACCCATAATGTGGTGGTGCACCATCTTGCTGGAAAAACTCAGGGAACGTGCCAGCTTCAGTGCATAAAGAGGGAAACACATCATCATGTAGCAATTTCGCATATCCAATGGCCTTGAGGTTTCCATTGATGAAGAATGGCCCCACTATCTTTGTACCCCATATACCACACCATACCATCAACTTTTGTGTTCCGACAGTCTTGGAGGGATCTATCCAATGTGGGTTAGTGTCAGACCAATAGCGGTGGTTTTGTTTGTTAACTTCACCATTCACATAAAAGTTTGCCTCATCACTGAACAAAATCTTCTGCGTAGACTGAGGGTCCTGTTCCAATTTTTGTTTTGCCCATTCTGCAGCACCTGAAACTACGGATACTGGAAGCCTGTGCTAGCATTTCTCCTGCGGTGTTGATATCAGTGTGTGAAGAGTGGGAGAAGAGGGTTGCATTGACAATCCAACACAATGTGCAGCACATTGAACACATTTTATAAGTGGTCAGAAACTTGTAAATAACTCATGAAAGAATAAAGTTACGGAAAACCAAGCACATGATTGTTTTTCTTGGGAATGTCCCAATAAGTTTGATGTGTCACATGACCCTCTTCCAATTGAAAAAACAAAAGTTGGATTCAAAATGGCCAACTTCAAAATGGCCGCCATGGTCACCACCCATCTTGAAAAGTTTCCCCCCTCACATATACTAATGTGCCACAAACAGGAAGTTAATATCACCAACCATTCCCATTTTATTAAGGTTTATATGGCTCACCCTGTACATGCTAGCTTGTGCACTTGTTCTCTATATATTTAGATACTAGCTTTTGCTCGCGGTTTGGCTCGTGCTAAATTTGGGGTAATATAAGCGCGTGCAAATGTTTTGATAGATTTTTCGGAGGATTATTATTATGTAAATACAGATACAGACAGACTTTTTTTTTATTTTAGAGTAATAGTGCAAATTTTCGAATTCAAAAATCAACCTAATCTTAATTCATACAAACTTTGAACCCCCGTTGTGCCCCTTCAGGGGTGGAATTTTAGAAAACATTAAAACACGTGTTTGTTTAGTTCTAATTGTTAGCCTAAAAACAAAGTTTCATGCTTCTAGCTTAAAAAATGATGGGCTTCCATACAAACTTTCAAACCCTTTTTCACCCCCTTAAGGGTCGAATTTCGAAAAATCCTTTCTTATTCCTTGTCTACATCTTAAAAACACCAACTATGAAAAAATTCAGCTTTCCAGGTCCATGGGTTTAGGCTGGGCGTTGATGAGTCAGTGAGTCAGGTCTTCTCTTTATATATATATATATATATATATATATATATATATATAGATAGATAGATAGATAGATAGATAGATAGATAGATAGATAGATATACACTGATCAGCCACAACATTAAAACTACCATTTACCATTACGTGAAAGCATTGTATAGGCAGTGCAGCATTTCAAACTAGTCCCAGCTTTAGGGCTCCAAGTCCTGCAAGAACGCATGGGAACTGAGTTCCTGCACTTTTTCACAGCAGGAACACAATTCCCATTAGCAGGACCAGCACGTAATGGGACATCTTGGGTGAGTGTCCACAGTTTTTTCCCATGGACTTGACCCCTGGCTTTAACCACACCTCTAAACACGCCTACATTGGTGTGAGATGGGTGATTGACAGCCCAGGCAGGGCAGAATCTACTGCATCTCCTCTGAAAGTTTCCTGCAGGCCCAGGCCCATTTTACATCAAAACTTTCACACCAGCTCTCTGCCAGTGTAGAAATCACAGAAATGCTTGTACTTCTTTTTTTTCCCCTTTTTTTGTTAGGGGGGGGGGGGGGGAGGGGTGTTATTTAATCAGTTACTGAAATATAATTATGAGTTATTGACAAATGTTAAAGGGGTACTACCGTGCTGCCAACTTTTCCCCTATCTTAAGGATAGGGGATAAGTTGCCTGATCGTGCGGGGACCCGCCGCTGGGGACCCCCGTGCTCTCGCACACAGCACCCCGAGCCCCAGAGCAAACATCAGGCCCCAGAGCGAACATCCGCTCCGGGTCTGATGACTGCCGATCATGGGGCCGGAGTATCATGATGTCACGGCTCTGCCCCCATGTGACGTCATGCTCTGCCCCTCAATGTAAGTCTATGGCAGGGGGCGAGACAGCTCTCTCGCCCCCTGCCATAGACTTGCATTGAGGGGCAGAGCGTGACGTCACACGGGGGCGGAGCTGTGACGTCACGATCACTGGCCCCATCATCAGACCCGGAGCGGATATTAGCTCTGGGGCCTGATGAGAGCGGGGTGCCGCATGTGAGATCACGGGGGTCCCCAGGGGCTGGTCCCCGCGCGATCAGGCAACTTATCCCCTATACTTTAGATAGGAGATAAGTTGGCAGCACAATAGTACCCCTTTAATAAAAAAAAAAATGTCTTCATGGTCACTGCTCCTGCACTCAAGTTTAACCCTTGGACATGTTTTATTCATACAGTTATCGCTTGTTTGGGCACTAGCAAAATTCGCCAATTTTGGTGCAGAAAAAAAAGTGGCAAGAAAATGAGCGTTCCCATACTTTCATATTTTTATTGCAGTAGTTTTTGAATATCTCTCCCAACGTTTAGTAAAACCTCTGTATTTCTAATGTTTTAAAACATTTTTTAAACCATGTGAGCACTGACGTATTTTTCTATCCATTTTACAATGTGTATACGTAGCCTCAATGTCCATCAGAAAAGTTGATATTTTCCCAGCAACCCGACAGCTGTGTTTTAGAGATAAATCTGAATAACTGCCCAGGAATTAACACAATTCTTCTCAAATAAAACCATATTATTTTCAAATGGAATAAATCGTTCTGAATGCTACAGTCCCCATTCTATGTACATCACACAAGTGTCAAATGAGATCAAACCTATAAAGGTAATACATTGGTAATGTGTTTTTTTTTCTTTTTTATATTAAAACTGAAAAGCATCCATATTACTGTAATATTGTGATAACACTTTATTGTTTATGGTGGAGTGTATGTGGCCAATGGTATAAATGAGTTACTGCATCTACTGTGTCCCAGATGGCTGGAGCGCCTGCTGTTGCTATAGCAACACTCGTGTATTAGTAATAGTAATAATCATGCTGAGATCTTTTACTTTTTTTGTTTTACTATTACATTAAGGGTCTTTTATTGGGTGTTTAGTTTTTATCACATCGAAAAAAACAGCATTTTTTCGATAAAAGGGGCTAATTCAGGACAAGTACGAAGTCCATCAAACAGGTGAAAATAGGCACTGTACGGTAACTATAGGAATGTTACGGAATGAAATGTCAGGAATGTTTTTCAATAACAACTTCAAGGAGTATAAAACTGCAAACCAAGAAGGGAGATGAGCTCAGAGACATGCACTTGCACCGCAAGACACAATAGCATAAAAGACAAATAATAACATACAACATACATTCCCAACTGAATGATAGAACAGTCTTAAGCATCTTAAAGTAATCTTCACTAGTGCTAAGATTTTGAGAAGGTTCACATAAAATGCACCTCCAGATCAGACATTAAATGTTTGCCATTTAAAATCCCAAAAATAAAATAAATAAAAACTACAGAATATATATATTTATTTATTTGTTTCCTTTCTTAGTGTATGTTAACACATGCTGTATTTTTCTGCATATTTTGTGGCATATTATCTACAGCCTCTAAACACGTGTAAATGTACCCTTAACCCCTTAACCCCTTAAGGACTTATATGATATCCAAAGGATAGGGGATAAGATGTCTGATCACGGGGGTCCCGCCATCCATAGACATGAATGGAGGGGGCGTCCTTAATGCCCTGCATCCTTAACGGGCTAAAGAGAATCTGTGAAAAGGTTTTCATTGCCCTATAGGGGGGCAAACTGGCCCACCTGACCTCTGCATGTGACCTTAATTTGCCTTTTGCCTGTTTATTTTGTACTACACTACTCCCTAGGTTCGACTCTTGCTTGCCCTGACTTTGCCTCTGGACTTTATTTTTTACTGCTTTGCCCTCTTGGTTTCTGACTTTTTGGCTTGGTCGTGGTTGACCCCATGTTTACCGGCTTTGTACTTTGCCCGTGTGTTGTTGACCTGGCCTGTCTGACTTCCCTGACATCCTTGTGAACTTAGCTCAGTGTAGGGACTGTTGCCTAGTTTAAGGTCGCTGCTTAGGGTGGATCATCCAATTAGGTAGGAACAGTAGTCAGGACAAGTCTGGTGTCCCAGTACCGCATTCTATACGGTACTTGTTTATTTATGGGTCCCCATAGCCAGAGTCCCTAGGACTTAGGGATCCCTCTTCGCCAGTCTTCCCCTAGTCACCTCTATTCTAGTGTATGAATCTCTAATTTATGCATAGGTTAATGTAAATAGGATAGTATATGTAAATAAATGGTTAATTACTTGTTTCCATGGCGTCGCAGGGCCTTCGGGTCATGTGATGCGTTCCAAGCCTCACTATGGATGCGTTCCAGGCCTCACTTTGGTATTTCTAGCCTCGTTTTGGTTTTATTATGTGTATAGGACCTGTATAGGAAGTCAGATGATCACCCAGAAGCCTGTGTGACGGTGAGTGACAGCTGACCTTGGACCTATCAAATTAGGCTCCGCCCCCTGTCCATATAAGGGACGTGGCAGCCATTTTGGTTCTCTTTGTTCCTGGGTTGCCAAGCGAGCAACATCTCTCTATAGAACCTGCGCTGCTAAAAACCGTGAGTTAGGCCCAAGCCTCCTTAGCAAATATAGAGTGTATAAATCCCCAAACACTCTGCGGGACCACCGGACCTAATCTACCCATAAATACGGATGGATCCACGCACCAATTTCCTTGATTCTATTAACCTGCAAAAGGTCTGCAGCAACTGTCAGTCATTGAAGTCTATAGAAGTGTATTGCAGAGACTGTAACTGTATTCTGAATGAACTGCAAGCTCAAGAGTAAAGCTTACTTCAGTTAAAGTTTAACTCCAGTGTGGACCTTCAATCATTACCTGCATACGCCTGTCGTTTCTGGGAAGGGCGGCGATAGGCCGAAACTATACCTCAGTAATACCAGCCCTCACCCTGGCGTCACGAGTGACAGGGTTAATATTAACCCCTCATATACCGATACCATACCACCACCATACACCCCCCCAAGGGCTACCACACAAGATTCAATGCTTCACTGCAATGGACCAAAAAGTAGGGTGGGCCCTAGGAATTTCACTCTTACATTGGCCCTATCTGAGGGCCATCTAAACCAGTGATGGAGACCCTTATAAAGGTGTTGGTGTCTTGTCTATGGATCTGCTACAGACAGCCAAGTATAACGATCAGCTATCTTTGGTGGCACCTGATGGGTGCAATGATGCCTGGTGCGTTCCAGCTATCATCTGCAGCAAACACCCACCATCTTTAGTAGGCATTAGAGACCAGTCTAATGCCAGTTGTTTGCACAATTTAGGTAGTTAGTCTGGACTAGAATCTAGGGAGCAATTTGGCAGGTGCCATTTCTGTCCAATTGGCATCCCCAGAATACAATTGCAGGGTATTGATTATATAGGCCTTTGTGGCTGCCATGTTAGTTATCTGCTGGTGTCAACCCCCCTTATTAATTTTTTTTGCATAAACAAATCTATATCAGTGTTCTCCAAACTGTTTCCCTCCAGCAGTTGCAAAACTACAATTCCCAGCATGCGTGAACAGCCGTTGGCTGGTCGGTCATGCTGAGAGTTGTAGTTTTGCAACAGCTAGAGGGCCACAGTTTGGAAACCACTGTTTTAGACCAAAAAAATGGAGCTACAGTGCAAATGTGTGGCCTTCTAAACATTGCTGATGGTTTGGCAGCCTCCAGACATTGACAGGCCATGCATTGTCCATTTCACTCATTTAGAGGGACAATTGCTTTCTATTCCCATGATTGATGGGAGTCCCTACACAAGAGATAACTTTTAATCTTGGGATAACCACTTTGACTACTATGGGCTATTTTTGCTCCATGCCATATGATCAGCTCAGTTTCAATGAAGTGAATAGAGCCAAGTTGTAATACCACACACAACCTGAGGATGGGTGTGGCGCTGTTTCTGAAAGAAATCAGCTGTGGTTTTTATTTCTGAATAACCCCTTTAAAAGGGTACTCCAACCCTAGACATCTTATCCCCTATCCAAAGGATAGGGGATAAGATGTCTGATCGCGGGGGTCCCACCGCTGGGACCCCCGCAATATAGCATGCGGCACCCGTCTGCTTCTGCTCTGGGTCTGGGTCTCATCCACAGGGAACAGAATGTGGGACATCACGACTCCGCCCCCGTGTGACGTCACGCCCCGTCCCCTCAATGCAAGTCTATGGGAGGGGGAGTGACGGCCGTCACACCCCCTCCCATAGACTTGCATTGAGGGGACGGCACGCGACGTCACACGGGGGCGGAATCGTGACATCACGGACTCCCGTTCCCGTGGTCGGGATCCAGACCCTCCAGCGCTTCCGGACAAGAAACAGGTGGGTGCCGCATGCTATATTGCGGGGGTCCCCAGCGGCACGACCCCCGTGATCATACATCTTATCCCCTATGCTTTGGATAGGGGATAAGATGTCTATATCCCTTTAATGTCATTTATATTATATTATTTTTATACAATTGATATCATTACCAGCCCATACAACTTATAGCGAGGTATTATCAGTAGTACATATCCAACTTTACTTCTGCCAGAGCTTTTTACAAAATCAATAATTTGTCAATTTACCTGAGCATCTGAATTGCAAAATAGCGGATTTCATCTGCAAACATCAGCTGTGATGCTTGAGAAGATTTTCATGTAATTTTAATGGCAAAAAAAAGCAATACTGATGCACTGGAGCTGACAGATGAATATGCAGCGATTTCTTATGGAACGTGGCGTGGAGTAGCAGACTACATAGAGAATCCACCTCAGTGCGAGACCCCTGCTTCACACTTACTGTTACGCTTCGCTCTCTGCCAGCAGTTTACCAAAGCTCAGAAAAAAATCAATTTTAATTAGTATTTTTGGCTTTAATGAAAAGTGATTACAGAATTGGCATTTGAGCTAATACCGCGAAGATTTATGGGAGGGTAATGTTAATGAATTTTCTTTTGGATTGCTATAAGCCATGAATAAGAGCAAGGAGATGGCACTTCTGCTGATACCAGGTCTATATCAGCACTTCCTAACAAAAAGGGAGCCTAATGGGCTGCAGGTAGATTTTACATTAATTCTCATAAACCCGAGCTCTTTGTGAAATATATTGAAAAATAATGCCAAATGTGGAGGGCTCGAAATCATGGCAGCTCTTTTTATAACAAAATTTCCAGCATAAGATAATATTGTTAAAATCTTAAAGTGTATTTTTCATTTCAGGTGACTGTGTTCACGAGCAGCACTATTTCTGTCCATGATATAACTGTATTTTTAGCAGATTTCTGCTCTGCAGGCTCTAATTTGTAGTTCTCCAAGAGCTGATGGGCAGTTCTCCCCACCGTAAACTCTTATTGCTTTTCTTGCAGACACAGGACAAAGCTGAGTTGAGTTGAGTGGTTAAATGGGTTATCCAGGAAAAAACTTTTTTTATATATATATCAACTGGCTCCAGAAAGTTAAACAGATTTGTAAATTACTTCTATTTAAAAATAATAACTCCTTAAGGACCTATGATGTACCGGTACGTCATGAGTCCGCTCCCGATCTATAACGCGGGGCCACGGCCCGGCCTCTAACAACGGCCGGGACCCATGGCTAACTGCGCGCGGCATTGATCGTGGTGCCGCACGCTATTAACCCTTTAGATGGGGCGTTCAAAGTTTAACGCCGCGTCTAAAGTTAAAGTGAAAGCATGCCGGTTAGCTCAGGGAGCTGTTCGGGATAGCCGTGGCGAAATCGCGGCATCCTGAACAGCTTACAGGACAGCTGGAGGATCCTTACCTGCCTCCTCGCTGTCCGATCGCCGAATGACTGCTCAGTGCCTGAGATCCAGGCATGAGCAGTCAAGCGGCAGAATCATTGATCACTGATTTCCTATGAGAAACCAGTGATCAATGGGAAAGATCAGTGTGTGCAGTGTTATAGATCCCTATAGGAGCTATAATACTGCAAAAAAAAAAGTGAAAAAAAAGTGAGTAAAGATCATTTAACCCCTTCCCTATTAAAAGTTTGAATCACTCCCCTTTTCCCACAAAAAAAAACACAGTGTAAATAAAAATAAACATATATGGTATCGCCGCGTGTGGAAATGTCCGAATTATAAAAATATATCGTTAATTAAACCGCACGGTCAATAAGTCCTATCAATGCAAAAATGGTACCGCTAAAAACTCCAGATCACTGTGCAAAAAATGAGCCCCCATACCGCCCCATACGCGGAAAAATATAAAAGTTATAGGGGTCAGAAGATGACAATTTTAAACAAATTAATTTTCCTGCATATAGTTATGATTTTTCCAGAAGTACGACAAAATTAAACCTATATAAGTAGGGTATCATTTTAACCGTATGGCCCTACAGAATAAAGATAAGATGTAATTTTTACCGAAAAATGTACTACGTAGAAACGGAAGCCCCCAAAAATTACAAAACAGCGGGGTTTTTTTTTTCAATTTTGTCTCACAATGATTTTTTTTTTTTAAGTTTCGCCGTAGATTTTTGGGCAATATGACTGATTTCATTACAAAGTAGAATTGGTGGCGCAAAAAATAAGCCATCATATGGATTTCTAGGTGCAAAATTGAAAGAGTTATGATTTTTTGAAGGCAAGGAGGAAAAAGCGAAAATGCAAAAACGGAAAAACCCCCGGTCCTTAAGAGGCTAATCCTTTCAGTAGCAGAAGGGAATTAGTTTGATAACAGGGGAATGAAATATTTTATCTGTCTTATAAGATACAGTATGTGACAAATTTTCTTACATTCGCTTGTTCTTTTGATCTCTGTAAAACTTGTCAATGACAGTGTCTAATGATAATTGCAATCTGCTGAGTCATAAATTCATCTACGAGTGAACAACAGGATATTTGGTAAGATATTTAAAGAGAAATATCAGCTAAAGGGGTACTCCGCCCACATACATTTTTATTGCAGATTTTGACTTCCCTATTGAGGTTGAAGTGGACAATATGCTAGAAATCTGAAGAATTTTTTAAACAAAAGTTGACATGCTGCATTAAAATACAACTTGTAGGAAGAGAGATGTAGAATGACACATGACAGAAGCCAACTTGATGTTATCATTGTAACATTTCAAATAGTAAAGAGGAAAAAAAACACAATGGGGGAGATTTATCAAAGTCAGTGTAGGTGCAGAGATTTTATACACAAGTTTCGATGGTGTCGTTGGAGTGTACATGTGGAGTGACGATGATGGAGCTAGTATACATTTTTGGAGCAACAACTTTTTATGACTCCCTTCTCTGTGACTTTTTCCACCTGCGTTCCTGTAAAAGAAAACAAAAAAACAATCCTTTTGTTCTAGTGCAGTTTGGCCTCTTTAACCCCTTGGGGACCGAGACCATTTTGACCCTAAAGACCAGAGCATTTTTTGCAATTCTGACCACTGTCACTTTAAACATTAATAACTCTGGGATGCTTGTACTTATGAATTTGATTCAGCGATTACTTTTTCAAGACACATTCTACTTTATGTTAGTGGTAAATTTTCATCGATACTTGCATCATTTCTTGGTGAAAAATTCCAAAATTTCATGAGAAATTTGAAGAGTTTGCATTTTTCTAACTTTGGAGCTCTCTGCTTGTAAGGAAAATAGACATACCAAATAAATTATATATTGATTCACATATAGAATATGTCTACTTTATGTTTGCATCATAAAGTTGACATGTTTTTACTTTTTGAAGACATCAGAGGGCTTCAAAGTTCAGCAGCAATTTTCCGAGTAAATTTCAAAATCTGAATTTTTCAGGGACCAGTTCAGTTTTTAAGTGAATTTGAGGGTCTTTATGTTAGAAATACCCCATAATGGACCCCATTATGAAAACTGCAGCCCTCAATGTACTCAAAATGACATTCAGAAAGTTTGTTAACCCTTTAGGTGTTTCACAGGAATAGCAGCAAAGTGGATGCTAAAATTCAAAATCTTCATTTTTTACACTGCCATGTTCTTGTAGGCCCACATTTTTTATTTTTACAAGAGGTAAAATGAGAAAAAGCCCCACAAAATATGTAACCCAATTTCTCTCGAGTAAGGAAATACCTCATATGTGGATGTAAAGTGCTCTGTGGATGCACTAGAGGGCTCAGAAGGGAAGGGGCAACAATGGGATTTTGGAGAGCGATTTTGCTAAAATGGTTTTTGGGGGGCATGTCGCATTTAGGCGAACAGCTAAAAACACCCCACATGGTATACTATTTGGGAAACTACACCCTTCAAGGATCGTAACAAGTGGTACAGTGAGCCATAACACCCCACAGGTGTTTGTTGAAATTTCAATAAAGTTGGATGTGAAAATGAAAAAAAATATTAGTTTCACTAAAATGCTGATGTTACCCCAAATTTTTCATTTTCACAAGGGGAAATAGGTAAAAATTTGAAACACCATTTCTCCAGAGTAAGGAAATATATCATATTTGGATGTAAAGTGCTCTGTGGGTGTACTAGAGGGCTCAAAAGAGAAGGAGCGACATTGGGCTTTTGGAAAGCAAATTTTGCTGAAATTGTTTTTGTCGGGCATGTCTCATTTAGGAAGCCCTCATGGTGCCAGAACAGCAAAAAACACCCCACATGGTATACTATTTCGGAAACTACACCCCTCAAGAAACATAACAAGGGGTACAGTGAGCCTTAGCACCCCACAGATGTTTGACGACTGGGGTAAAAGGAGAAAAAGCCCTCCAAAATTTGTAGCACAATTTCCCCCCGAGTACGGAAATACCCCATATGTGGCACTAAACTGTTGCCTTGAAATACGACAGGGCTCTGAAGTGAGAGCACCATGCGCATTTGAGGCATAAATTAGGAATTTTTATAGGGGTGCACCCGGATGCATTCGTTACACCTGCATCCTCCACCAAAAATACTGTGCGTCAGTTTTCCATAAACAGGGTGCCTCCAGCTGTTGCTAAACTCCCAACATGCCTGGACAGTCAATGGCTGTCCAGCAATACTGGGAGTTGTTATCTTGCAACAGCTGGAGCCACCGTTTTGGAAAAACTGACATACAAGACGTATTAAATTTTTATTGGGGGGGGGGGGGGGGCGGCGACAGTGTAAGGGTGTAGTGTATATGTAATGTTTTACTCCTTATTTAGGGTTAGTGTAGTGTAGTGTAATGTCTTTAGGGTACATTCACACGGGCGGAGGTGTACAGTGAGTTTCCCCCGTCCGTGTGTGTGTGTGTGTGTGTGTGTGTGTGGGGGGGGGGGGGGTCAAAACTGCAACTCCCAGCACTGACAGGCTATGCATGCTGGGAGTTGTAGTTATGCAACTGCTAGATGCACACTGGTTGGGATTGGGAAACATTAAGTAAGGTAAGAGACTACCACAGTGTTTCCATACCACTGTCTGTTTCCTAACTCAGTGTTTCCCAACCCATGTGCCTCCAGTTGTTGCAATACTACAACTCCCAGCATGCACAGACAGCCGAAGGCATGTTGGGAGTTGTAGTTATGCAACAACTGGAGGAGAACAGTTTGGAAACCCCTGCAAGACTTCAAATCTAAGCATGCTGAGACTGTCCAAGCATGCTGGGAGTTGTAGTTCTGCAACATCTGAAAGGCCAGATGCTACAGAACTACAACTCCCAGCATGCCTGGAAAGTCTGGGCATGCTGGGAGTTGTAGTTTTGAAACTCCTAGATACAGCAGTGAAGACCACTTTACGGCGATCTTCACTGCAGTATCTAGGACCGCTGCCTTCACTGCCGTAACCGCCGCCGCTGCCTCCACTTGCCTCCACTTGCCTGCTATCTCCTGCAGCCGCCGGTCCCTGGTCCTCGGTCCGCCGGAACCCAGGTTAACGGCGGTCCCCGTCGCATCCACAGGCCCCCCGCACATCGCCGCCATTAACATTCATCCCCGCCCCTGCCCTGTGATTGGCCATCAGTCCTAATCGGCCAATCGCAGGGGATAGGAGGAGGTGACACCTCGCACCTATCCTTCAGGAAGATCGGAACAGCTCCAATCATCCCTATTTTCCGGGCTATCGGGTGATCAGAGACCCGATCAGCCTGGAAACCCTGCAAATCGCCGATCTGAATTGATGGGGGGGGGGGGGGGGTCTAACGGCGGTAACCGAAATTCCGACGGGCATACAGGTACGCCCTTGGTCCTTAAGTACCAGGACGCAAGGGCATATCCATACGCCCGTGGTCCCCAACATGTTAATACTGCACATACAATCTACTATACACATATATTTGTGGTGCAGACTGTGCAGGATGAGGCTGCATTACTAAGCATAAAAGCTCTTTATCTTTATAGCTCCTGTTTGCCTTTAAAATTTCATACAGAAATAAAGTCCGAATATGAGAGAACATAATGCGGGTGATATAAAAAAATCTCATATATTGTTTAATATTACTGGAGTAAAGCAATTCTCTTGGATGGTGAAGAAGCTTGTAATGAACATTAAGTGCTTATACAGTAATGCTACTTCTGCAATCCATTTAACTGTTGCATTAGCTTCTCCGTCTGACTATGCTTCATTTCATACAGTTAATCCTTTTATTACAAGACTGGACTGAGTGAAACGGAGCACACTTCTTGTCTTTATGAAATGGAATCTTTGTGTGGGAGTTTAAAGGGGTATTCCATTATTTTTTTTTATTTGACTATACTACAGGGGCTGTAAAGTTAGTGTAGTTCATAATATAGAGTCTGTACCTGTGTGTGACGGTTTTCTCACAATTCTTCTGTGATTTTCACCCCAATATTTATTTTTAACAGCATACAAAATGACTGTTGTCTCCCAGGTTGCAATGCGGCCGAGACCTGACTCACTAGTCAGCTGATGACAGTTCATTTATGTTTCAATGGGTGGGGCGGCTGATGTGTGGGAGGGAGGAAAGTGGAATTATGGGATTTGTAGGCAAAAGAAGAAAAGTCAAACAGGAAATACCAGTTCACAAAAAGCTAGCCACAGTGTTATGGTAATCTTACAACATAGACATTTATCCATAGGACAAGTGCAGATTCTTCCTAAGCATGTCCATTACTGTCTGCCAGGTACGTACTATAATCACCTTATGGTGGAGAACCCCTTTAAGTAATAGAGGAAACATGAAGGGATGCTTTTAATAAAGGCAGATCAAGTGATACATCTTGGCTGGAGACCTTTTACACACAACTCAATTCTATGGAGTCAGTTTCACAATGTTTTTATTGAAATTTTATAAACATAAGAAATGTAACATATAACATATTATGACATCAGATGTGTCAGAGTTTACATATGAACATGCATAATAACCTTGACTGGTGGAGCATAATCGTTCATCCAAACAGTGTTACGAGCTAAGCAATTAAATGCATATAGGACCAAGATGTGGGCACAAGAGTTCCTTGGTCCAATTTATTTGGTGAAGGGGGCGGCAGTGTTGAGACAGGGGGCATGAAGATCCATAAATCAGTGATCCACAGCCTGGTTACTATTCTTTCACTCCAAGGTACTGGAAGGATTAAGATTTTTTAAATAGAAGTAATTTACAAATCTGTTTAACTTTTTGGCATCAGTTGATTTAAAAAAAAAAAGTTTTCCACCGGAGTACCCCTTTAAGCTGTAAGCCATCAATAAAATACCCCAAATTTATCAATCAATATAAATTAAACTTACCTTAAACTTTGAGAACCCAGCAGGGATCCAGTGCTGTAGGTACTGATCTATGCTTGTAAAGGTATAAATTTGCCAGCCGCCAAATAATCCTTAATGTCCAAGAGCAAAATGTTGTGCCAGCAGGATGCACTATAAATATCTGAACACTTAGCTGCAATTTTTTAAAAGATACTAATCCTCCCCAACATGTTTCACCACCAACTAGAGCAGCATCTTCAGATACTGAATTCCTCTATTAGCTCCTAAAGACGCCCCACTAGCAAGCAAGGAAACATGCTAATATTTAAAAATTATAGCATTTCCTGCATTCTACCAGTGCACTAATTTGTTACTGTCATTAACAACTCTATTACTGGCTGGCAAAGTCATACCTTTATGAGTATACATGTGTATATACATCACTCTACCCCTAAAGGGTTTTAAAGGGAATCTGTCAACAGCACTAAACAAACAGCTGTCACGTCCCCTCCTTGCATTGAGGGGGCGGAGCATGACATCACAGGGGGGCGGAGCCGTGACATCACTATGCTCCATGCCCGTGATCGCTAGCAATCAGACCCGGTGCGAGCACGCTCTGGGGGCTGATTCTAACGGGGTGCGGCGTGGAAGATCACGTGGGTCCCCAGCGGCGGGACCCCAGCGATCAGGCATCTTATTGTTAAAACTATGTGCTCCGGCCTCGCACACTGGCTGTGAGCGCATGGTCCCCTTACCTTCTGCTGCCGACAAGGCTGGGACTCGCATTGTGGGACGCACATGCATGCGAGCCCCAGTTCGTCACTCTCCGGTGTTTCTCCTGCCTCTGCCTCCACCTCTCTGCACCAGCGCGCGTGTCCCCGGCCCTTAGGGTGTGGCACAACGGAGCTTTAAGATTTTAAAGGGCCAGTACGCTCATTAGTGTAACCACCTGTGGCTTGTTTATAAATTCCTCCACCCTCCTCAGTTCTCTGCCGGATCTTTGTTGCCTTGTGCCCAAGAGAAAGTGTTCCTTTGTATTGCCTTGCCATGTACCAGATCTCCTGCTCTTGTGACTTGACCTTGCTCCTCTGCCGCCTGACTACTGAACTCCTGCTACGTCCTGACTATGCTACTGTGCCGCCTGCCCTGACCTACTGCTATCCAGACTACGAGTTGCCTCATCCCTCCTGTGCCTCGCATCTCCTCAGCCACCTGTGTGGTCGAGCCGTGCCAGGGGTAGCGACCTGGGTGTTGCCTGCAGCTGCAAGCACCTTAGACCCTCTCCCTGGTACGGTCCGAGTCATCTGCCACACAGGTCCAGTGGATCCACATACACCGGAGTTCCTGTCTTCAGAAACGTGAGTGTTTCACTTATCCCCTATCCTTTGGATAGGGGATAAGATGTCTTCGCGCCGGAGTACCCCTTTAACACCCCCTAATAAACATTCATTCATTCTATTTTGGCAAGCAGCTGTAAAGTGCTGAGATCCCTCTCTTGTGCGGTGACAGAGCTGCAGGATCTCAGCATGTAGCAGGGAACATATAAATATTAATTCAGGGGCAAGAGTAAGGGAGCGGCTGGGAAGAAGAACCAATGCAGCTTGGGCCTAGGGAATTCTCTGAGTTCACCAAGAGCCATATGTACATATTTATATTTTTAACGATTTCTCAGGAAAGGCGACACTTGCCTACAAATTCCCTTTAAATATTTGGCTACTATTTACTAATAAAAGCTTTATTTATAGTGATAGTGGTAAATTGTGCATATTCAATTGTCCAATCGGGCAAACTGTAAATATGATGAAAGACCCTTTAGCCCCTCTGTCACATATAAAGACACCAGACTTTTAAGTTGAACATTGTAGATAGGGGACCCTGTTAGAGATTTTGAAGTGGTTTAAAGATATGCTTCTGTAATAGCCTATTATAGTTAAACCATAGTTGTAAATATGTATCTCTGGAAGACTGTAAAGTACAGATAAATGAATACAGAATTGTCAATCTACCAGTTTACACTTGTTGTGGAGAAAAATTTCCTATCCAGCTGATTGTTATCCAGACAAACATATTGCCCTAAAAAAACATATTAGATAGGAACACAAGTTTCTGTCCATCTAGCACAAGTATGCATGATACAAGGTAGCGGGTGCACCCATGTGTTGAGGAAACTAGCTAACTCGGCTCAGCCACACTGCAGTCACCATCAATAAGGAAATTGCTGCATTCCAGAGGGATGTCACTTTTCTCGGCCAGGTCATGCCATTAAAAAAATTGAAGTCATGATTCTAAGCTACATTTTAAAACGACAGAACAAAATGGATATTTCGCCTGAAAATGTAATTGTAAATGTAAAAATTGCACAAAGTGATCATATTTGTCTTGGTCTGCTGGATTTTTCTCTATAAAGGTTTATTCATCCTAATACTTATGTCTAAGAGAACATGCCCTTTTATACAACATGTATAGCTAAATATAGTAAAGGTAAAAACCTTTATTAGGGCCTGGAGTGGCATGAAAATGAAAGACTAAGCCATACTCATCTGCCCAGTTCCCCACTGCTGCTGTTCCAAAGGTGCCCGGTTTTCTTGGTGACATCTCAAGACAAAGGAATGCCCACACGGCCAAACTGTGGCCAGTAATTGGCTGAACAGGAATTTTCTGTGTGTGGAAAGTGCACCAAGTCAGCGGGGACCGGGTGCCATCAGATCAAGGTATCAAGCAATTGAATATTGCACATTATTTAATTTTTAAGCCAACCTGAGTGCTAAACTTTTTTTTGAACAGCTAAACAACTCCTTTAAATTGGAAGCTTAAAGAGTACCTGTCACCAAATAAAACTTTTAATATAGTGTTCCTTGGGTAATGAGCAGGTACTTTCCCATTCACTTTCTTTCAAAATTATCAACATAAATATGTTTTAAATGTAATAGAAAAATAGGCCACTTAGTGGCTCTGTTCTGTTCCTAGCCACAATTAATACAGTGAGTTTGGTCTCCTCCCGGCCTGGCAGAAGACCAAACTCAGGAAGTGCTTCTCTGTACTGACCTTGATTGACAGCTGCAAAGAGCCTTACTGAAAGCTACACAGACTGAAAGCTGCATAGACTGAAAGCTGCAAAGAGCCTCACTGAAAGCTGCATAGACTGAAAGCTACAAAGAGCCTCACTGAAAGCTACACAGACTGAAAGCTGCATAGACTGAAAGCTACAAAGAGCCTCACTGAAAGCTACACAGACTGAAAGCTGCATAGACTGAAAGCTGCAAAGAACCTCACTGAAACATGTCTTGTCTTGAATACCTTCACTGAGGTAATCATCATTAGTGGGTTAAATGCAGTTCAAACATGGTCAACAGTAGCTGCAATGGTCTTTTAGGAGTGCATGTCTTGAAGTAATTATGACATCTTAGCCATTAGGTCTCTAGGCCAAGCTCAAGCCATTGACGGTTCTAAAAGTGCTATGTGGTCTTTAGGCAGACTTACCTCAAAGTTTCTCGAAATTTTCTCCTCAATGCACTCAGCGTTCGTTTAGAGCGTCGGGTTCAGCGCTGAAGGCTCGTGATGTCGTGGCCTTGCTCCCTCAATGCAAGTCTATGACTGTCATGCCCCCTCCCATAGACTTGCATTGTGGGGGCATGGCCATGATGTCACAAGTCTCCGTGCACCGAATGTCTGGGGTGCTGCAGCCGAGATCAGACATCTTATCCCTATCCTTTGGATAGAGGATAAGATGTCTAGGGACGGAGTACCCCTTTAAGTGTTCTAGTTTTTATTGTTTTACACTAATTGTTAAAAAGGCGCATAGAGGGTTTTATGTCACTTTTGAGTTCTTTCTAGGATGCCATTCCTGTTGCTATGCCCAACAATGGAATACATTTTCACACCTTGTATAAAGTCATTGCTTCTTCATTTCCCAAAAAGGGATATTCATTTTTGTACCTATGTGTGCATATAAACACCAGCAAGCATCTGCCTCCAAAAGGGATCATTTTTGGACTTTATTTTCAAAAACATAAGAAATCTTGTAGTGCAGTGTGTTTTTATTCAGTCTGTTAGTTACCACTGGGTACTGTCCGATTACCCATAGCCATACACGTTGCTGTCACTTTCAAGAGTCTAGGAAAAGCTGGGTGATGTCTTCTATGGGAACATGAATTTTAAGCATATTGGTTGTTTCTCCAGTTCCCAGAAACGAATATAGCTAAGAAATGGTCACATAGGACTATTAACTACTGAATGATTTATACAGTGTTAAAGGGAACAATTATTTTCAGAGGAAATAATATTTAACCAAGATTAATACAACTCCACGGGGTCTTGTGCTTTACTCAACATAACCTAACGTAAGGACACGATGACATAATGTTGCATTTGCATCTGCAGAATGGTGTCGGTATTAAACAAGTTGCAATTTAATCCCAGAATCTCCCAGTGGAGAAGGATAAGATGATGCCAAGACATTTCAGAAATCGTGAATCTTGGTTTTGTCAAATTCGAAATAAGTAGAACATCTGTCAAGAATGACCAGAGTTACCGGAACCCTATTGTGTTTTCTGTTGTGTTATTATAGTAAATCACATTATAGGCAAGATAATAAATCTGCACCAGACTGAGTAGGCCATGGACAGCTCTTTGACATAATGTCACAAATTAAAGGGGTTATCCACCATAAGGTGATTTTAGTACGTACCTGGCAGATAGTAATGAACATGCTTAGGAAGGATCTGTGCTTGTCTTGGGGCTAAATGGCTGTGTTGTGAGATTAACATAATGCTGTGGCAATCTTTTTGTGAAATGGCTATTTCCTGTTGGTGTTCATTCTCTTAAACTACAAATTCCATGATTCCTTGTTTGTAAGTGTGGGGTCACTTTTCTCCTTTCCACACATCAGCCACACCCATTGAAACAGACTTGTGACCAGGCTGCCTCCAGCTGTTGCAAATCTACAATTCTTGCCAAATGATCTCCTTCCCACCCAGCAGTCGCTCCACCCATTGAATCAGACAGCTGAATAGTGATGTAATGTCTCGGGCCGCACTGTAACCTGGGAAAATCTGAGATGACAGTCATTTTGTATGCTGTTAAAAATAAACCTTGCGGTAAAAATCACAGAAGAATTGTGAGACGGCGATGAAACACACGTACAGACACTATCAGACACTACAGACTAGTGTTGCTCGTGAATATTCGCAATGCAAATTTTATTCGTGAATATCGCAAATTTGCGAATATTTGGAATATAGCACTATATATTCTCAATTACGAATATACGTTTTTTTTTTAAAATGTTTTTCACAGTACACATCACAGTGATCATCTCTGCCTCCAGCTTGTGTGATGTAAAGAAGGCTCTAATACTACTGAATTTTCGCATATGCTAATTTTCACCTATGCAAATGTTTGCATATGCAAATTTTTGTGTATGCTAATTTTCACATATGCAAATGTGTGCATATGCGGAAATTTGCATATGCAAAAATAAAACACGAATATTACAAATATGCAAATTTTTCGAATATATGACGAATATTCGTCCATATATTCGCGAAATATCGCGAATTCGAATATGGCCTATGCCGCTCAACACTACTACAGACATACAATAATCCTTAAATACCCCGTTTAACACCTTCACAGTGCCACCAGGTTCTGACATTGGACACCTTCACCCATTCTCAGACTGGTAGATACTCGATTGTCATATTCCCGTTCATCCTGAAGAGTTGTGCACTTTATATATTGACTAATACAACTAATAATAATAAAACTATTGTTTAGTCTTGACTTATGTGAAATATATTATAATGCATTGTCTGACATGTCTACACTTAAGTGAATGTGGCTGGCAGCAGTTCCCTGGGTGGCTGGAGGTGCTGCAGTGCAGGAAAAAACTACACCATGACAGAGGGATCATCATCCACTGGATTAGTAGGGACCTTCCCAAAAGTTGGACCTTCTCTAAACATGAGCATGTTCTAGTGATACTATCACTTTATATGATAAGAAAACCATTTTAAAGGGGTTATTTAGCCAAAAGAAAGTACAGTATCTCATGTCCTTTAAGAGATAAGCCGATGATCACAGGGAGTCTGACCACTGAGACCCCCCATAATCTCCAGAATGGAACCCAGCTCTCCCCGCTGCATTGCGGTGCCACATGTTGTTCTGTGCATTGATGCCAGGCACAGGGCAATAAACACACCGATGATACCTGTCTTTATTGAGGCAGGAGTAGTTGGCACAACACTCACAGTATGGAGCAAAGGCTGCTGTGTAACCCTTGGGAGCCCTGTTGCCTTTCTGGGACTTTTCATCCACTTGAATTAGATAGACCTGAGACTTGGAGATTAAGAGATCTCCCACGCTGACTAGGGTTCTGCTAAGGTCCAGTTACTGACACTGCCAGGGTGTGACTTATCAACTCCTGTACTTGGAACACTTGCAGAATGGTGGGGCTGATTTGATTATGAGCTTCCCTCAGTATCACCTCACACTTCTTCCAATTCCTTTCCACACTGTAGCTCACATGGAGCTCTGCAAACTGCAGCAGCTGAAACTAGAACTAGAGCTCAGCTAGCTCTTTTCTGGGGCCACTCCTCCACCCCTACACTTTATACAGGGCAGTTTGGGGGTTCCCATTGGATGGACAGGGTCGCCAGATTACTCTGCACCTCCTTCTTAAGGGTACAGTGCATAAATAATACAAAAATACAGTAAATACACCAAAGTGCATAAACACAGTAAACAATAGAATAGTGGGCCCATCACAGGAGCAGCAGGCATGCCCAAGGAGATCCACAGCCCACAGTACAGCCTTTGGTGCTGGGACACCACAGGTATCTCTGTTGCTCCTTTAGACAGTGCATGGAGCACTGAAGCTCCATTCTGGAGGGTTGCAGAGGGTCCAGTGTTTGGACAAGCACTTGTGGAAGAATGGTTCCTTCTATAGAGCTCACTGATTTCCAGCATGGTACTGTAATAGGACAGGTCAGTTTGTGAAATTTCTTCCCTCCTAGATTTTCCCCAATCATCTGGGAGTGGTATTATAGAAAAGGGAAAGCGTATATAAGCCATAGCGATTCATCCACAAAGGGAAGAGCATATAAAGCTACAGAGCAGTACATGATACATAAAAGTAACCAACTGTCTGCAATAACTGCAGAGACCAAACATCACCTGACACTAAAATCAGCATAAATAATGAGAACCTTTGTGAAGCTTTGTGGCATGGGTTTCCATGGCCAAGCAGTTGGATACCAGCCTTACATCACCAAGCACAATGCCAAGCACTGAAGTGGTGTAAAGCTAGCTCCACTTGATCTGGAGAGGTGGCACGATGGACCATGCTTCTCTGTCCAGCGTCTAATGGACAAGTCTAGGTTTGGTTATTACCAGGAAAACCTTACCTGCTTGACTGCGTTGTGCCAGCTGTCAGGGAAAATGCTCTCAATTATTCAGATGCTTGCCTAGGCACCATTGTGCCAGTGAAAAGAAATCTTAAAGGGGTACTCCGGTGAAATTTTTTTTTTTCATATCAAGGGGCTCCAGAAAGTTAAACAAATTTGTGAATTTCTTCTTTAAAAAAAATCTTAATCCTACCAGTACTTGTCAGCTGCTGAAGTGGAGTTGTTCATTTTTGTCTGACAAAAGTGCTCTCTGCTGACACCTCTGTCTGTCTCATGAACTGTCCGGAGTAGGGGCAAATCCCAATAGCAAACCTATCCTGCTCTAGACAGTTCCTGAGAACTCAACTTCCTCAGGAGCATACAGCAGCTGATAAGTACTGGTAGGATTATGATTTTTTAATAGAAGTTATTAACAATTCTGTTTAACTTTCTGGAGCCGGTTGATATGAAAAAAAAAACAAACAAGTTTTTCACCAGATTACCCCTTTAATGTTTAGGATACCAAGACGAAGTAGACAATTGTTTGCTTTCAACTAGTTGGAAACATTTTGAGCATTTTTTTCCCAGCATGATGCAGCCCCAGCACAGAAAGCAAGGTCCATAAAGGGAAACGGGTCAGTTTGAGGTGGAATAACTTGATCCCAACCCCATCAAACACCTAAAAGATGAAGTAGAATGGAATTTGTAAGACATGCCAACATGTCCATCATCAGTGTTTGACCTCACAAATACTCTTATGGATGAACGGGCAAATATTCCCTCAGACACCTACAGAATCTTGTAAAAAGTCTTCCAGAAGAATTGAAGCTGTTAGACCTACAAAGGGAGACCAAATCCATATTAAAGGTGTACTCCGCCCCTAGGCATCTTATCCCCATCAAAAGGATAGGGGATAAGATGCCTGATTGCAGGGGTCCCGCCCCTTTGATCTCTCTTCTGCACCAGGCATTCGTTTAGAGTGTCGGGTGCAGCGCCAGAGGCTCATGACGTAAGGACACACCCACTTGTGATGTCACGGCCATGCCCCCTCGATGCAAGTCCATGGCAGGGGGCGTGGCGGGTGTTACGCCCCCTCCCATAGACTTGCATTGAGGGGGCGTGGTTGTGATGTCACCAGAGGGACATGGACCCCCAGTGGCGGGACCCCTGCGATCAGATATCTTATCCCCTATCCTTTGGATAGGGGATAAGATGTCTAGGGGTGGAGTACCCCTTTAATGCCTATGGAGTTAGAATGAGATGTCCTAAATGTTCCTATAGATGTAATGTGTAGGTGTCCAAATACTTTTGTCCATACTATGTGTGTTTACCTGGTTGGGTTTTAAAACAGTATCTTCATCCAGCCATATTTATCATATTTTTTTTTTGCACAATGTGGATAAGATTTGGGTGATAATTTTTTTGCTACTATAATAGTAAAATTACACTGAAGATCCCCCAGGAAATCATTGGATATTAAGCAGTCTAATTCCTTTCTTCTAATCCGCAGTGCCGTGAATGCTCGCAGTAATGGGTGCACTCACATTTTTAATAAACGCTGGTACATTCGTGTGAGTCAGCACAATACAGTCATTTCTTTAGGCCCGTCAACCTCTTTCTGCCAGTTACATATTTTCTGAATAAAGTTGGCAAATGAACCAGGTGATTTATCAAACAGATTTAGTTGGCAGTGAATTACAATTTCTCTAATAAAACATTTCCTCAGATGTATACATTCTGTGTAACTCATTTCTGGATTTGGCTTTGTTCATCCTGCTGCAAAAAACGAGGCCCGGTCATGCTGGACCCGGGGATAAGATTTTGTATATAAAGGAAATGACTTAATACACTGATATTTTACTTGATGGTATTTCAGTGGGCAACCTGTTGTAAAAATTACTCTGTTCGAGTAGAATCCTTGTTCATCCACCATTAATTAGATTTGAGGGCCACAGATGACTTACTGTACAGTGACCCCCCCGACCTACGATGGCCCCGACATACGATAATTTCAACATGTGAAGGCAGCATCAACATACGATGCTTTTGTATGTCGGGGCCATCGCATAAACGGCTATCCGGCAGCGCAGACTGCTTCAGCTGCCACCGGATAGCCGTTTACGGTGCCCCGTGTGGTCAGCTGATGATCACTTACCTGTTCTCGGGGCTCCGGCGCGTCCTCTTCAGGATCCCCTGCATCATCGGCGCTCTCCTTCAACGTCATCACGTCGCTGCGCACGCCGGCCCGTCATCCAATAGGAGTGGCGTGCGTAGCGACGCGATGGCGGCGATGGAGAGCGAGGATGCCGGGGAAGCAGAGGCCTTGCCGGAGCGTCGGGGACACCACGGAGACGTGGCGACAGCAATGGACGGCGACATCCCGGGCAGCGGTGACAGTCCGGAGCAGCGGGGACAGGTGAGTACAACTTCCTCTACCAGTGGTCTTCAACCTGGGGACCTCCAGATGTTGCAAAACTACAACTCCCAGCATGTCCGGACAGCCGTTTGCTGTCCGGGCATGCTAGGTGTTGTATTTTTGCAACATCTGGAGGTCTGCAGGTTGTAGACCACTGTCCTATACTTTACATTGCACGGATCCCTCAACATGTGATGGTTTCAACAAATGATGGTCCGTTTGGAACGGATTACCATCGTATGTTGAGGGACCACTGTATTTAGTCTGGAGGACTGCTGGGATCCTATAAAATCAACACATTAATATTTAGTTCACTGGTTGCCATGAAGGGCAATAAATACAGTTATTTTCAATAGGTTTACCTACTTGATACCTTTCTTTAAGGCACCAGATCTACATTAATATCTCAAAAGTCCTTAAATAGGCATTGTCATTGAAACTAATTTTTGCTATTGCACTCCTTATGGTAAATAAAAAACTTTCTAATGTACTTTGTTTTTTAAAAAAAATGACATTTTCTATGTTTTATTTGTGTTTAAAAAAAGTTGCCAATAGGTGTCTCACTACTTGTCCAGAGCACATTTACCCTAATCTCTTGCACAGACTTTGGACTCCTGCTGGCCTGCAATTGCAGTCTGGAGTGCTTAGGGGTGTGTGTGCAGCCTTAGCCAATCATAGCTCATGTCACACTGAACTGCTCTGGGCTGTGTGTAGCAGAGTGAGGGAGGAAGTTCTCCCCTGTATGGCTTCAGATGATGTCACGCCTGCTGGGTAACGCCCCTTCCCAGTCTGTGAATCTGACTGAGACTGAGCAGAAAATACAGAGCAATATCAAGGTGGAAAACTAACAAATAATAAAAACAAAGGCAGGGGGTGGTTTATCATGATGGGGGCAGTGAACTGGGAGGGTTATAAAATTTAACAAGATCATGACAGGTACTCTTTAAGTAGGCCAAACACTATCGCTGTTGAAGAATTATTGGTGTGGCTCAGAGCTATTCTTCCCAACTCCCCTGTACGTTGTGTGTCTAACTCTGCTAAGTGTCAAATGTTTTGGATTCGGAGAGTATAGAAATTATCACCATTTGTAGTGGGGACTTCTCTCTTAAAAAAAAAAATTGGGGCATGTTGAAATCTAACAGGCATAACATTCTTTCCCTGACATCCGCCATCAGAGACACCCCCACACACATTAGATGGTTGACCAGTCCATCATTTTGTTCGGCCAACAATATGATGTGAATGGCTTCAGCTAAGGTGGCTGTGGTATGGGGTGTGAGATTCAGGGAGATGGAATTACCCTAGGTGCAGATGGCATTAACCCCCTGTATTCGTGATGCCAGGGCGTGGTTTATCCTCAATACCACCCGAAGGTATACCGCTGGATCCTGGGCTAGGCACGGGAGCAATAATGACTCCGACGCCAAGTTATGGACAAAGGTAGCTTTACTGAGTGACAGACGGTAAAGTCTATAAAGTGTAGCCGGGCCCACGGAGGTGACCAGTGACTTCAGGAACCTTAAGGGCTTGCTGGGACTTTCAGTGGTTTTGGAATTTTTAGGGCAGGTCACGTTGACTTGACAATAGATGACAGTGACTTGACTTGACTAGAGACAGACTAAGCTGTGACTTTAGCTTACTTGTAAATTTCTGGCTGAAGACTTGACATGAGGCCTCCTATGAGGCAAAGACTCAGAGAAGAGACTCCTCCCAGGGCTTTTATGGGGGAGACTCTGGTGGGGTCCCATTGGTCCCCCTTAAGTCACCTGGCCACTGATACCTCCTGGGTAACAATCACATGACAACTCACATGACAATTGGTGATCACATGTTAACCTTTCTTAAAGATGCAACATTCTTATATCCATAACATAGGGGATAATATACAATTAAAATAGAACAGATGTAGGGAGTGCCCAGCGGACACTGCAGGGAGGCTGCCTGACAGGACAGCAAGGGTACAGGGAAACAACTCCCGTACTGGGCCACCAAATACCCTCAATGGCTGAACTATAAGCTATCTCTTCTAGTCTCTCCATACGGCTGAATGTTCATGCGTTCTCATTAGACAGAAATTTTTAAGAATGAAAGATCAACATGCAAAACCCTGGAGTTTTCCATACACTTAAGACCAGTAATCTCAAACTTTGACCCGACTGTCTGGGCATGCTGGGAGTTGAAGTTTTGCAACATCTGGAGGGCCACAGTTTGAGACTACTACTTTAGACAGTCTTTATCTTTGCCATCCTTGGTGAAACTTAGTTGGCACATGCAAATGTAGACCTATGTAGGAGGAAGAAGGGTAGTGAACCATACGTACTGTTAGTGTATGTTTACACAGATGGATCTGTAGCCAGAGGTGTAGCTTGTAGCTTCTGGGCCCCGATGCAAAATCTGTAACAGGTCCCCATATGCCAGTTATAATACTGGTCTCTTAGGGGCAGATGTGTTTTGTGGCCCCCTTAGGCACCAGGACCCCGGATGCAACTACTACCTCTATAGCTACCATGGATAATTCATCATGTAACCTTTGATAAAGCATGCATATGACTGTATACTGTTACATATGTATGATATTATATTATGTTATTAAGCATTTAGAAGTAAAATTTTTACCTTGCTACAATTACCGCCATACATTACTCCCTTTGCTTGTATGAAGTAAAGCTCCAGACTGGAGCCACCTTTTCTGATTCCTTCCATTTGCAAGCAGTGGAAATCTAATAAGAACCTCTTATGCGGTGCAGAACACATGTGTACAATACAAGCTCCTATATTAACATGACACTTACCAGAGGCTTTGTTCTGATGTCCTGGGCCCTGATACAAAAGCTATACTTGGACCTTCCAACTCACCACCAATGGCTCCTTATGCCATAGGTTATGATGACATGCTATAGAAAACCAGTTTACATATTAAAATACCTTTTATTAATGCATAGGCTAAGCCGTCACAGGATAGGAAAAACCCCTGCAGTTCCATCTCCCTCATTGTCTTGTCAGAAGGAAATCCAGAGGTCCAGAGCGCTCTAGTTCAGGTTTTAATTAAAAATATATCTCTGCACTTTGCTCCATTTAGCTTTGCCTCAGCCCTGAGCAGTTTTCCTGTCCCAGCTATTGGAAAGGCTCCCACAGCATGGGACCCACTCTGACTAGGTGGCCTCAACGTTGCGAGTGAGCTTGTACTTTTTGATCAAAATGTATACTAACAACCTGTTCATTTTTTTTAATTATGCTGAGAAGCAAGTAGATCAAAATATAAATGGTGGATGTGCGGCTGTGTTTCTGTTTCTCTATTTTTGTTTCAACTACGTAGTAGTGCTGTCCTCCGGTTCACACCTCGCTCTATGAAAAATAAAACGGTTGCTGGCACCCATCCATACAAGTCTCCAGCTATTGTGCCCTCTAGTTAGTGGCACCATTGGATCTCCAGGTGAAGGTGCAAATCTAGAGATGCCAACACCTCATCTAAATCACTTTGTAATGAAAAATTACAATGGAGATCTCCAATTTTTGTATTTTTGCTACATGTATGATTCATTTATGAGTATATTTTCATGGCAGCCCTGACAGGCACCGTAAGTAATTTCTACCTGACACAAGATACGGCCGATAATATCAGAACGCAACGAAACCTGTTATTTTCAGGTAACGTCTCCCCCGTAATCTGACATTCTTCTCATTGATTCTCATGACAACAGATAGAGACACATCTATCTCACTTTGGTGGAGCAATCTACGCCGCATGTAATTATTGAATCCCGGGTGTTCTACGCACCACGCATCAGCCATGTTGCTATATCCTGAATCCACAATGTTGCATCAATCACATTTGCAACCTTCAGAAACTTCTATTGTCACCTCACACAACCAGGAAACCAAGACAGGGCTGCAGGCAATTTATTCTAATCTGAGAAGATAAATATCTTTCTAATCAGACATCTGCGGGTGAGAATATATTTGTCTTGCTTTGATGCCTGAGAAGTACAATAACGTTTCTGCCAGTAAAAGCCTTATCAGTATAATATGCCTGGAAATGCAGATCATTAACATTTAATTACAATAATATGTAGATTGGGAGGAACTGTCATATATATTGCATTTAAAACATAGGTGACAGCTGTGATCAAACTTTCAGATGTGTACATCGTGGGTGCTGCACTCTATGCTATGCATCTTAAGAGGATACAGCGTCACTGCTTGGCACCTTAAAAAGTGCAAAACTATTTTTTTGTTAAAGGAGAACTGCAGCGCAAATATTTAAACTTTTCCTGTGCCTGGGCTGCAAAAACAAAACAAAAAAAACTTTAACTCATCTTCCTACGTTCCCCCGTTGTGGCGATATTGGTGTCCTGTTCCTCCACTGCTGCTCGGCTCCCTGCTTCTTAGGCTCGGAACATCACACTGCAGTCAGCTTATCGCCAGCTGCAGTGATGTCCCGCCTCGGCCGGTGATAGGCTGAGCGCACTGTCATGTAAGGAGCCCGGGCAGCAGGGAGAAGGCGGGCCCGGGCTCCTTACATGACACTGCGCTCAGCCAATCACCAGCCAAGGGGGACAATGCTGCGGCCGGCGATAAGCTGACTGCAGTGTGACGTCGTTCCGAGCCTAAGAAGCAGGAAAGAGAGAATCACTGGAGGAATGAGATGCCGATATTGATGCAACGGGGGAATGTAGGAAGGTGAGTTAAAGTTTTTTGTTTTTGCAGCCCAGGCACAGGAAAAGTTAAAAGATTTGCTTTTACAAATTCTAGCTTGTGTAATGAAAATTCTGTGCACACAACAAAATAAATAAATAAAAAACCATCAAGCCAAAACCAAGAAAAAAATACATTTTAGCTAAATACACTATATGGGTGCCTATATACTCAGTTTTTTTATGTTTTTTTTTTCTGTGCCATGTTTTAAAGGCTGCAAAAACTGTTATCTTAGGGTATATTATGTTACCAGATAAACCATACATGGCACAAGGCAGATACACTGAAGACTGAATGTTTTGGACCCAACCAATAAAGGGATTAATCAGCTTTTAAAAATGTAATCCCTATTCACAGGATAGGGTATAATGGTCTATTCACATGGAAGAATTTCTGCTTGCGGAATTCCACCTTAAATTAAAGCCCATAGACTTCTATGGGATTCCGCACTCCCATTCACACTTCTGAATTTCCGCTAGCGGAATGGGAGTGCGGAATCCCACAGAAGTCCATGGGCTTTAGTTTAAGGCGGAATTCCGCAATCAAAAATTCTTCCGTGCGAATAGACCCTAAGGCTGGGTTCACACTGTGGAATTTCTGGGCACAATTTCTGCCGGAAATCAAGCCGGCGGCACTAGGACCGCGTGGACTGCATAGCCGTCCCTATAGATGTCAATGCATTTCTGAGTAGATCTCCCAAAAGATCCACCCAGAAATGAATTGCCGTCTATGGGGATGGCAATGCAGTCCGTGTGGTCTTAGTGCCGCCAGATACATCTCTGGCAGAAATTCTGCCCAGAGATTCTGTAGTGTGAACCCAGGCTAAGTGTCTGATTACAGGGTGTTTGACAATTGTACTCGTCGTGCCAGTGACTGCCTGCTCAGCCGATCACTGGCCACTGCGGTGTCCCACCTCATATGGTGACTGGCTAAGCGGGCCATTACTGCCAGGAAAATTATGTATTGAAAGTTGGGGGCCAGAGCTTTAACCCCTTAAGGACACATAACGTTCTCATACGTCTCCATTTCCGAGTCCTTAAGGACACATGACGTATGAGAACGTCATGTGTTTTACCGGCCCCCCGCAACCATCTGGAGCGGAGCCGGTCCCCGATGCCTGCTGAAATCGTTCAGCAGGCATCGGGGCATATCGCCCAGGGGGGTCATTATGACCCCCCATGTCGGCGATGGCCGCAGATCGCTGGACAATTCAGTCCAGCGATCTGCGGCGGATTCCGGGTCAATCGGGTCTCCAGTGACCCGGTGACCCGGAATTATTGGCTGATCGGGGCCGTCAGAGACGGCCCTGAACAGCCAGAGCCAGCAGGGGTGAGGTGGCACTGGTGCCACCTCGTGATCGCCCTGATTCGTCGGCCGGATTACCGGCCGATCAATCAGGGCGCCTGCTGCGGGTGTCACTCCCGCAACCCGCTCCGCCCCTCTTCCGGAGGACGTGAGCGGGTGCGGGACGTGCACCCCGGGTGCTGGGGACCCCGATCCCCGGCGCCCCTGTTGGGATCGGGGCCCCAGGAGCAGCGGCGGCGGCGGAGACGACGAGGGACTGACCTGGTGCAGCGAGGATCGTTGGAGGTGAGTGACAGCCTCCTGCTGTTGCTTAGCAACAGCTCCCAGCATGCAAAAAGGGCATGCTGGGAGCTGTAGTTATGCAACAGCAGGAGGCAGACCACCACAACTCCCAGCATGCCCTTATGGGCATGCTGGGACTTGTAGTTTTGCAACAGCTGGAGGCACATTCTTTCTATGGAAAAGTGCACCTTCAGCTGTTGTGTAACTACAACTCCCAGCTTGCACAATCAGCTAAAGTGCATGCTGGGAGTTGTAGTGGTGCATCTGGTGGTTGCATAACTACAACTCCCAGCATGCCCGTTGGCTGTCGGTGACTGCTGAGAGTTGTAGTTTTGCAACAGCTGAAGGCACACTGAGTTAAGTAGCAAACCAGTGTGTCTCCAGCTGTTGCATAACTACAATCCCCAGCATCCCCAGCCAAAGTAGTATGCCTCCAGCTGTTGCATAACTACAACACCCAGCATGCCCTTCCGCTGTCCGTACATGCTGGGGGTTGTAGCTTTTGCAACAGCTGAAGGCACACTGGTTGCAAAACACTGAGTTTGTTACCAAACTCGGTGTTTCACAACCAGTGTGCATCCAGCTGTTGCAAAACTACAACTCTCAGCATGCACTGATAGACCGTACATGCTGGGAGTTGTAGTTTTGCAACAGCTGGATGTTCCCCCCCCCCCCCCCAATGTGAATGTACAGGGTACACTCACATGGGCGGAGGATTACAGTAAGTATCCGGCTGCAAGTTTGAGGTGCGGCAAAATTTCTGCCGCAGCTCAAACTGCCAGCGAGAAACGACTGTGAACCCCCGGCCCGTGCGACTGTACCCTAAAAACACTACACTACACTAACACACAATAAAATAAAAAGTAAAAAACACTACATATACACATACCCCTACACAGCCCCCCTCCCCAATAAAAATGAAAAACGTCTGGTACGCCACTGTTTCCAAAACGGAGCCTCCAGCGGTTGCAAAACTACAACTCCCAGCATGCACTGATAGACCGTACATGCTGGGAGTTGTAGTTTTGCAACAGCTGGATGTCCCCCCCAATGTGAACGTACAGGGTGCACTCACATGGGCGGAGGATTACAGTAAGTATCCGGCTGCAAGTTTGAGCTGCGTCAAATTTTCTGCCGTAGCTCAAACTGCCAGCGAGAAACTACTGTGAACCCCCCGCCCGTGTGACTGTACCCTAAAAACACTACACTACCACAAAATAAAATAAAAAGTAAAAAACACTACGTATACACATACCCCTACACAGCCCCCCTCCCCTCCCCAATAAAAATGAAAAACGTCTGGTACGCCACTGTTTCCAAAACGGAGCCTCCAGCTGTTGCAAAACAACTACTCCCAGTATTGCCAGATAGCCGTTGACTGTCCAGGCATGCTGGGAGTTTTACAACAGCTGGAGGCACCCTGTTTGGGAATCACTGGCGTAGAATTCCCCTATGTCCACCCCTATGCAATCCCTAATTTAGGCCTCAAATGCGTATGGCGCTCTCACTTTGGAGCGCTGTCGTATTTCAAGGCAACAGTTTAGGGCCACATATGGGGTATCGCCGTACTCGGGAGAAATTGGGCTTCAAATTTTGGGGGGTATTTTCTGCTATTACCCTTTTAAAAAATGTAAAATTTTTGGGAAAACAAGCATTTTAGGTAAAAAAAATATATATTTTTTTACATATGCAAAAGTCGTGAAACACCTGTAGGGTATTAAGGTTCAAATTACCCCTTGTTACGTTCCCCGAGGGGTCTAGTTTCCAAAATGGTATGCCATGTGTTTTTTTTTTGCTGTCCTGGCACCATAGGGGCTTCTTAAATGCGGCATGCCCCCAGAGCAAAATTCGCTTTCAAAAAGCCAAATGTGACTCCTTCTTTTCTGAGACCTGTAGTGCGCCAGCAGAGCACTTTTCACACCCATATGGGGTGTTTTCTGAATCGGGAGAAATTGGGCTTCAAGTTTTGGGGGGTATTTTCTGCTATAACCCTTTTTAAAATTGTAAAAATTTTGGGAAACCAAGCATTTTAGGTAAAAAAAATATATATTTTTTTACATATGCAAAAGTCGTGAAACACCTGTAGGGTATTAAGGTTCACATTACCCCTTGTTACGTTCCCCGAGGGGTCTAGTTTCCAAAATGGTATGCCATGTGTTTTTTTTTTGCTGTTCTGGCGCCATAGGGGCTTCCTAAATGCGGCATGCCCCCAGAGCAAAATTTGCTTTCAAAAAGCCAAATGTTACTCCTTCTCTTCTGAGACCTGTTGTGCGCCAGCAGAGCACTTTTCACCCCCATATGGGGTGTTTTCTGAATCGGGAGAAATTGGGCTTCAAATTTTTGGGGGTATTTTCCGCTATTACCCTTTTTAAAAATGTAAACATTTTGGGAAAACAAGCATTTTAGGTTAAAAAAATTTATTTTTTTTTACATATGCAAAAGTCGTGAAACACCTGTAGGGCATTAAGGTTCACGTTACCCCTTGTTACGTTCCCCGAGGGGTCTAGTTTCCAAAATGGTATGCCATGTGTTTTTTTTTTTTGCTGTTCTGGCACCATAGGGGCTTCCTAAATGCGGCATGCCCCCAGAGCAAAATTTGCTTTCAAAAAGCCAAATGTGACTCCTTCTCTTCTGAGACCTGTAGTGCACCAGCAGAGCACTTTTCACCCCCATGCGAGGTGTTTTCTGTATCGGGAGAAATTGGGCTTCAAATTTTGGGGGGTATTTTCTGCTATTACCCTTTTTAAAAATGTAAAATTTTTGGGAAACCAAGCATTTTAGGTAAAAAAAATATATATTTTTTTTACATATGCAAAAGTCGTGAATCACCTGTAGGATATTAAGGTTCACTTTACCCCTTGTTACGTTCCCTGAGGGGTCTAGTTTCCAAAATGGTATGCCATGTGTTTTTTTTTGCTGTCCTGGCACCATAGGGGCTTCCTAAATGCGGCATGCCCCCCAAAAACCATTTGTCGCTCCTTCCCTTCTGAGCCCTCTACTGCGCCCGCCGAACAATTAACATAGACATATGAGATATGTGCTTACTCGAGAGAAATTGGGTTTCAAATACAAGTAAAAATTTTCTCCTTTTTACCCCTTATAAAAATTCAAAAATTGGGTCTACAAGAACATGCGAGTGTAAAAAATGAAGATTTTGAATTTTCTCCTTCACTTTGCTGCTATTCCTGTGAAACACCTAAAGGGTTAATACACTTACTGAATGTTTTTTTGAATACTTTAGGGGGTGTAGTTTTTATAATGGGGTCTTTTATGGGGTATTTCTAATATGAAGACCCTTCAAATCCACTTCAAAACTGAACTGGTCCCTGAAAAATAGTGAGTTTGAAAATTTTGTGAAAAATTGCAAAATTGCTACTGAACTTTGAAGCCCTATGGTGTCTTCCAAAAGTAAAAACTCATAAATTTTATGATGCAAACATAAAGTAGACATATTGTATATGTGAACCCAAAAAAAATATATTTTGAATATCCATTTTCCTTACAAGCAGAGAGCTTCAAAGTTAGAAAAATGCAAAATTTTCATTTTTTTCATCAAATTTTGGGATTTTTCACCAAGAAAGGATGCAAGTTACCATAAAATTTTACCACTAAGTTAAAGTAGAATATGTCACGAAAAAACAATCTCGGAATCAGAATGATAACTAAAAGTATTCCAGAGTTATTAATGTTTAAAGTGACAGTGGTCAGAATTGCAAAAAACGCTCCGGTCCTTAAGGTATAAAATGGCCTGGTCCTTAAGGGGTTAAGCGGGGACAGCCTGGACCCATTCTAGAGATTGGGGGGGGTCCTTCGAGCAGACACTTATCTACTATCCTGTGGATTGATGCATTTAAAATTATTTTCTCATTATTGGCATATCTCTATGAAATGCCATCACTTTCTAATCGGTGTGGGGCCTGACTGACAGGCTTCGTCAATACTAACGTTAAAGGGGCTGTAGCACTGGTTAAATGGGTTGGTCCACTTACCTGATTATTGTACTCTGCTCTAATCTCAAGCAGTCTTGTAGACATTGATTGGATCCCCGGTGCTCATACGTGACCACCGATCCAGTCAGACAGGGACACAGTCCCAGAGGTCAGATCTCCAGATAGCATACATTTGCCCCCTATTCTATTTTCACATTTACAACCAGATTGCTGGATTCCTCCTTTCCAGACTTTCTCTTTTCTTGCTATTGTTTCCTCCTTTCAAGTTTACTTCAAAATTCCGCTTGTACCTGGGCTGTAGGTCACAGAATATTGGATACAGAAGGGTGAGCGGAATGTTTCCTTTCTTTTTTTGCATTGAAAAATCAGATTGTTGCAGATATTGCATAGATTACTTGTGGTTTTGCTGCATAATCGGCGAGTCTGAATAAAAAATCCAAGTTAAAGAACACTTTTCTCACCTTACCAATCCCTTGGTCCCCCGCCAATCTCTTTTCACCCCAGTGATGACCGCTGCAGCCAAAAGGTCCAGCAGTAATATATGTTCACCCATGTTCACTGGAGGCCAACTGTGGGGCACCAGAGAATCAATGCCACAGGAGCACCAGTAAAGGTGAGTATAGTTTTTTTTTATTATTAATATTTTACATGCTTGCAGGAAAATTTACCAAAAATCTAGGCAGATTTACGAAGAAATTCTATGTTGGAGCTGTGGCCCTGATTGATAGCAGATCTCTAAGTCACTATTTTTAGACAGGGTGGGAATTTGGGATAGCACATCTTGTTATGTGCATATTTTCTTACTGGTTGCCAAAATGAGATTACCCCCTTAAATAGAAATTGGCAATGAAAACAAAAAGCGTGCACAGAATAACTGAAAGGCGAGTGACGCACATGTCAGCACATCTAAGGCTGAACAATTTCTCTGTGTTGTGTATATTATAGGCATCAAGTTGAAAGAGTTAACAAGACAAGTATTGAAGTTCGTGGTATGGAAATGAACCTGTGCCGTTGCATATTTGTCACTGTACTCTTGCTGAAATGGACTACAGAAAGAGACGTTAAGCCTTCTTCTTACTTAGAAATGCTGACCTTCATTTTTCATGTCAGTGATTTGCATGGCTTTTCCTCAGAGCCTTCAGCTGGAAACCTTTTTAAAGTCTTGGAAATGACATTACGCGTGCCATCTGCCTGACAGTTGTAACATACTTCACTGGATCCACAATGGTCTAATCCATCTCCACCGGCTGCGTCCTCATTCAGTCTCTCATTTCAGGACCATCCATTGGTGATTATTATAATAGAAGATAACAGAGGTGATGGTGCAGAGGGAAGGAGATATTAGTATAAATCTGAAGGTGGACAGAACGGTCACCACACAGTAGTTTAGAGACGAGACATCATGACAATGTCAGGTTTTATCTCTTCTTTAGAAAGGATCCTGGACAATGAATGAACAATCCATACTGAATATTCTAAAACTGGCAGTAGGCGCCTGCTAATGTTTTTGCCGGTGGTGGTGAGAGTGGGTGGTGTAAACTTAAAGGGATACTCCGGTGAAAACCTTTTTTCTTTTAAATCAACTGATGGCAGAAAGTTAAACATATTTGTAAATTATTTCTATTAAAAAATCTTAATCCTTCCAGTACTTATTAGCTGCTGAATGCTACGGAGGAAATTCCTTTCTTTTTGGAACACTGATGACATCACGAGCACAGTGCTCTCTGCTGACATCTTGGTCCATTTTAGCAACCATGCATAGCAGATGCATAGCAGATGCATAGCAGATATATGCTAAGGGCAGCATGGTGGCTCAGTGGTTAGCACTGCTGCCCTGCAGTGCTGGGGATTTGGGTTCAAATCCCACTAAGGACAACAATAAATAAAGCATTATTATTATTATAATAAAGTCAGCAGGGAGAACTGTGCTCGTGATGTCATCAGAGAGCATTCCAAAAAGAAAAGGATTTCCTCTGTAGTATTCAGCAGCTAATAAGTACAGGAAAGATTAAGATTTTTTAATAGAAGTAATTTACAAATATGTTTAACTTTTTGCCACCAGTTGATTTAAAAGAAAAAAAGGTTTTCACCCCTTTAAAGGGGTTGTCTGGTGAAGTGTTTATTTAAAAACATGGTCAGGTTACTTGCTTTAACAAAAAACAAAAAAAAAACTAAACTTACCTCTCCCTTGCTCTCCGTAGCCTCTGGTATTACTTATCCTCGTCTTTCCTATGCTCCACTTCCTGTGCTGGTGCCTGCAACGTGAGAGTGCCACCCAGCCAATGAGGCTGGACACCACTGTGGCCAGTGATTGGCTGAGCAGGAATGTGATATATTGGGCCCCAGCACAGGGAAGTGAAGTTCTCTGGAGATTGGGTGCTGATCCAGACATTGCCGCTCGGCCAACCCCTGGTGCAGTAGTGTCCCTTTTTGTTGGACAACGCTTTTTAAGAAATATAAATATGCCATCTGGTCCCTAGATGGAAAAACTGGGTTTCACCTAAAGCAGTCAACTTTCCCAAAAAAAAAAAAAGTAAGTCTCACTTCCCTGCAACTGTCCTTATGGGAAAACCTGGATTAACTCATTCTAGCAAAAGCAACAGGCAGGCACTAAGAGGGAGATTTATCAAAACCTGTGCAGAGGAAAAGTTGCCCAGTTGCCCATAGCAACCAATCAGCTCGCTTCTTTCATTTTTAGGAAGGCCTGTGAAAAATGAAACAAGCAATCTGATTGGTTGTTATGGGCAACTGGACAACTTTTCCTCTGCACAAGTTTTGATAAATCTCCCCCTAAGACCCAGAGATAACACAAAGCTGAGGTAATTGAATAGCAGAAACTTCAAAATACAAAACTAGAATTACACAAAAAAGAGCAAGGGCAAACGAAAGAGCCCAAAACTAGGCTAGCACTAGGTACCTGAGAGCTGCAAGAAATACTCCTTCAAACAAGCATGGCAGATTTAATCAAAAATGTTAAATAAAAAACAGGATTTGAAGCCCACAGCAACCAATCACAGCACAGACATCATTATACCGGAACAATGTAAGAAATGAAGGCTAAGCTGTGGTTGCTATAGGCAGCAAATACGGTTTTTCTTTTAGACAGTAGCCCAGATTTTTCAATTTACCTAATACTAAATCTCTCTGGTTTTGCTCGTATCAACCAATCACAGCTCAGCTTTCATATGTTAATGAGCTCTGGTAAAATGAAAGCTGAGCTGTGATTGGTTGCTATGGGCAAAACCCAACAGTTTTAGTTTTAGGCAGTTTGATGAATCTGGGTTTGTTTTCATACATGAGGTTGGATGGGAGAGATTTTCAAACCTTGTGTAAATGAACAGTGGAGCAGTTGCCCATAGCAACCTATCAGATTCAAGTTTTCATTGAAAAGACCTCTAAAAATAAAAGCTGGAATCTGATTGGTTGCTATGGGCAACTGCTCCACTGTTCATTTACACAAGGTTTGATGAATTTCTCTGAATATTGTTCCCAAAGCCAATTATGTTGTGTAAATTACCGTATTTATCGGGGTATACCACGCACCGGCCTATAACACGCTCCCTCATTTTACCAAGGATATTTGGGTAAAAAAAGTTTTTTACCCAAATATCCATGGTAAAATGAGGGTGCGTGTGTGTGCATGCGTATACCCCGATACACCCCCAGGAAAGGCAGGGGTTTCTCTCCCCCTGCCTTTCCTGGGGTCTAGAGCCCTGCTGCCGCCGCTGCCTATTCTCTCCCCCTGACTATCGGTGCCGGCGCCGATAGCCAGGGGGAGAGAAGCAGCGCCGACAGCAAGGGGGACAGAAGGGGCAGCGGCACCCATTGTCGGCACCGCTGCCCCGTTGCCTCCCCCCATCCCGGGTTGCATAATTACCTGTTGCTGGGGTCGGATCGGCGCTGCTTCAGGCCTCCGGAGTGCGCCCCCTGCGTCGTTGCTATGCGCTGCACGGCGCGGCGCAATGATGAGTGACGAGCACCGATAGTCAGGGGGAGAGAACGGGCAGCGGCGCCGAAAGCCAGGGGGAGAGAAGAGCCGGCAGCAGGGCTCTAGACCCCAGGGCAGGCAGGGGCAGAGAAGCCGGCAGCGATGGCGGTCTCTGCACCTGCAAAGCCGCTGAAGTTCATTGATTTAAAGCGCCCGCTTTAAATCATTGAACTGCAGCGGCTTATCGGCGTATAACACGCAGGTAGACTTTAGGCTAAAAATTTTAGCCTAAAAAGTGCGTGTTATACGCCGATAAATACGGTAGCTCTCCTCCAGAAGGAAGAAATCTATCCTATATAAAGTCTAGCCAGCATCTGCCCCAAGGCTGGAGAATATGAGATGAGTTTTCTTTCTTCTGGAGAAAAGCTAGTAAGGACACAATTTTCCCCAAGGACCACTGCCCGAAAACAAGTCTTTATCACCCACCTAGGTCTTTCCTATTCGTGTTGAACATGACGCATTAGCATCCTGTAAATTAATTTCATGCAAAGGTATTAGTAAAAAGTTTGGTATGCCTGATAACATGGTGTTGGTCTACGTTTAGAATATCTACTAGTTGGCCTCATGTCAAAATTTTGTGGCAAACTTTAGCTCAATTTTGTTGCACAAAGTCAAGTTTAAGTAATGCCCTCTTTACTACTGAGACACTTCCATTTACTATTAAAGGGGTACTCCGGTGAAAACCTTTTTTCTTTTAAATCAACTGGTGGCAGAAAGTTAAACATATTTGTAAATTACTTCTATTAAAAAATCTTAATCCTTCCTGTACTTATTAGCTGCTGAATACTACAGAGGAAATTCTTTTCTTTTTGGAATGCTCTCTGATGACATCACGACCACAGTTCTCTCTGCTGACATTATTATAATAATAATAACGCTTTATTTATTGTTGTCCTTAGTGGGATTTGAGCCCAAGTCCCCAGCACTGCAAGGCAGCAGTGCTAAACACTGAGCCACCATGCTGCCCTTAGCATACATCTGCTATGCATGTATCTGCTATGCATGGTTGCTAAAATGGACAGAGATGTCAGCAGAGAGCACTGTGCTCATGATGTCATCAGTGTTCCAAAAAGAAAGGAATTTCCTCTGTAGCATTCAGCAGCTAATAAGTGCTGGAAGGATTAAGATTTTTTAATAGAAGTAATTTACAAATATGTTTAACTTTAAAAGAAAAAAGGTTTTCACCGGAGTACCCCCTTTAACCCCTTGGGGACGGAGCCCATTATGACCCTAAGGACGGGAGCATTTTTTGCAAATCTGACCACTGTCACTTTAAGCATTAATAACTCTGGAATGCTTTTACTTATAAATTTGATTCCGAGATTGTTTTTTCATGACATATTCTACTTTATGTTAGTGGTAAATTTTCGGCGATACTTGCATCCTTTCTTGGTGAAAAATTTGAAAATTTCATGAAAAATTTGAAAATTTTGCATTTTTCTAACTTTGAAGCTCTCTGCTTATAAGGAATATGGATATTCCAAATAAATTATATATTGATTCACATATACAAAATGTCTACTTTATGTTTGCATCATAAAATTGATGAGTTTTTACTTTTGGAAGACACCAGAGGGCTTCAAAGTTCAGCAACAATTTTCCAATTTTTTGCAAAATTTTCAAAATCGGAATTTTTCAGGGACCAGTTCAGGTTTGAAGTGGATTTGAAGGGTCTTCTGGTTAGAAATACCCAACAAATTACCCCATTATAAAAACTGTACCCATCAAAGTATTCAAAATGACATTCAGTAAGTGTGTTAACCCTTTAGGTGTTTCACAGGAATAGCAGCAAAGTGAAGGAGAAAATTCAAAATCTTCATTTTTTACACTGGCATGTTCTTGTAAACCCAGTTTTTGAATTTTTACAAGGGGTAAAAGGAAAAAATTCCTCTCAAAATTTATAACCCAATTTCTCTCGAATAAGAAAATACCTCATA
Source organism: Hyla sarda (assembly GCF_029499605.1). Classification (NCBI taxonomy): domain Eukaryota; kingdom Metazoa; phylum Chordata; class Amphibia; order Anura; family Hylidae; genus Hyla; species Hyla sarda. The sequence continues at coordinate 461,245,036 of NC_079190.1, forward strand.
TGTGTATGTCAAGTGTTTGGCGGGTGCACTAGAGGGCTCAGAAGCGAAGGAGCAACAATGGGATTTAGGAGAGGGAGTTTTTCTGAAATGGTTTTTGGGGGGCATGTCCCATTTAGGAAGCCCCTATGGTGCCAGGACAGCAAAAAAAACCACATCGCACACTATTATGGAAACGACACCCCTCAAGGAACGTAACAAGGGGTACGGTGAGCCTTAACACCCCACAGGTGTTTGACAACTTTTTGTTAAAGTCGGATGTGTAAATGAAAAAAAAATATTTTTCCACTAAAATGCAGGTTTTTCCCCAAATTTTACTTTTTTACAAAGAGTAATAGGAGAAAATGCCCCCCAAAATTTGTAACCCCATTTCTTCTGAGTATGGAAATATCCCATGTTTGGACGTCAAGTGCACTGTGAGCGAACTACAATGCTCAGAAGAGAAGGAGCGCCATTGAGCTTTTAGAGAGATAATTTGTTTGGAATGGAAGTCGGGGGGCCATGTGCATTTACAAAGCCCCCTGTGGTGCCAGAACAGTGGACCCCCCACATGTGACCCCATTTTGGAAACTGCACCTCTCACGGAATGTAATAAGGGGTACAGTGAGCATTTACACCCCACTGGCGTTTGACAGATCTTTGGAACAGTGTAGCTGTGCAAACAAAAAATTAAATTTTTCATTTTCACGTACCACTGTTCCAAAAACCTGTTAGACCCTTGTGGAGCGTAAATGCTCACTGTACCCCTTATTACATTCCGTGAGGGGTGTAGTTTCCAAAATGGGGTCACATGTGAGTATTTATTATTTTGCATTTATGTCAGAACCGCTGTAAAATCAGCCAGCCCTGTGCAAATCACCAATTTCGGCCTCAAATGTACATGGTGCGCTCTCATTCCTGAGCCTTGTTGTGCGTCCGCAGAGCATTTTACGCCCACATATGGGGTATCTCCGTACTCAGGAGAAATTGCGTTACAAATTTTGGGGGTCTATTTTTCCTTTTACCTCTTGTGAAAATAAAAAGTAAAGGGCAACACCAGCATGTTAGTGTAAAAAAAATTTTTTTTTACACTAACAGGCTGGTGTAGACCCCAACTTTTCCTTTTCATAAGGGGTAAAAGGAGAAAAAGCCCCCCAAAATTTGTAGTGCAATTTCTCCTGAGTACGGAAATACCCCATATGTGGCCCTAAACTGTTTCCTTGAAATACGACAGGGCTCCAAAGTGAGAGAGCTCCCTGCGCATTTGAGGACTAAATTAGGGATTGCATAGGGGTGGACATAGGGGTATTCTACGCCAGTGATTCCCCAACAGGGTGCCTCCAGCTGTTGCTAAACTCCCAGCATGCCTGGACAATCAGTGGCTGTCCGGAAATGCTGGGAGTTGTGGTTTTGCAACAGCTGGAGACTCCGTTTTGGAAACAGTGCTGTACAATATGTTTTTCATTTTTATTGGGGGGGACAGTGTAAGGGGTGTATATGTAGTGTTTTACTCTTTATTAGGTGTTAGTGTAGTGTAGTGTTTTTAGGGTACATTCACACTGGCGGGTTACGGTGAGTTTCCCGCTAGGAATTTGCGCTGCGGTGAAAAATTTGCCGCAGCTCATACTTGAAGCAGGAAACTTGCTGTAAACCCGCCCGTGTGAATGTACCCTGTACGTTCACATGGGGGGGGGGGGGGGGGGGCAAACCTCCAGCTGTTTCAAAACTACAACTCCCAGCATGCACGGTCTGTCAGTACATGCTGGGAGTTGTAGTTTTGCAACAGCTGGAGGCACACTGGTTGGAAAACCTTCAGTTAGGTTCTGTTACCTAACTCAGTATTTTCCAACCAGTGAGCCTCCAGCTGTTACAAAACTACAATTCCCAGCATGTCTGATCACAGAAGGGCATGCTGGGAGATGTAGTTATGCAACAGCTGGAGGTACGCAACTACAACTCCCAGCATGCCGAGACAGCTGTTTGCTGTGTGGGCATGCTGGAATTTGTAGTTTTGCAACATCTGGCGTGCTACAATTTAGAGACCACTGAACAGTGATCTCCAAACTGTGGTCCTCCAAATGTTGCAAAACTACAACTCCCAGCATGCCCAGACAGCAAACAGCTGTGTGGGCATGCTAGGAATTGTAGTTTTGCAAGATCTAGAGGGCAGTATAGAGATCACTGTGCAGTGGTCTCTAAACTGCAGACCTCCAGCTGTTGCAAAACTACAAATTCCAGCATGCCCACACAGCAAACAGCTGTCTGGGCATGCTGGGAGTTATAGTTTTGCAACATCTGGAGGGCTACAGTCTAGAGACCACTATAGTGGTCTCAGACTGTAGCCCTCTAGATGTTGCTATGCAACTACTCAACGGCTTCCGTCGCATCCGGGAGCCGTCCTCTTCTGCCGCACGCTGCCGCAGATCTCCGTCGCCGACCGCCGATCCCCGTCGCTCCGCTGCATCCGGAGGGGTAAGTGGACTCCGGCGCCGCTCTTCTTCGTTTTCCCCGTTCTGCCCCGCCTATTGTGGTTGGGCAGGACGGGGAAAACGAAAGTAAACCCCTCCGCCCCAGATCTGCTATTGGTGGTCGCGTCTAGACCACCAATAGCAGAGATAGGAGGGGTGGCAACTCTGCCACCTCACTCCTATCGCTTTAGGGGGATCGTGGGTGTCTTAGACACCCGCGATCCCCCTTCTATTCCGGGTCACCGGGTCACCATAGACCCGTAATGACCCGGAATCGGCGCAAATCGCAAGTGTGAATTCACTTGCGATTTGCGCCGATCGCCGACATGGGGGGGTCTAATGACCCCCCTGGGCATTTGCACGGGGTGCCTGCTGATAGATATCAGCAGTCACCCTGGCCCTGTCCCCGCCCGGCGCGCGGCGGGGGCCGAAATTCCCACGGGCGTATGGATACGCCCTTCGTCCTTAAGTACCAGGACGCAAGGGCGTATGCATACGCCCTTCGTCCCCAACAGGTTAAGGCTGGCGGGGCTATGGCTGTCGGGGCTATTTGGAACAAACTGTTCCGAACGCTGGAGCCGGCGCTGGAGCGCCGGCTCCAGCGTTCGGAACAGTTTGTTCCAAATGCTGAGCAGCTAGTATATTTTCTGAATAAAAACTTGGGTGTAAGACATGCATGGCAATTTATTTATTTATTTTTTGTCTTATCTCCGCTTTTGTCTTATCTCCGCTTCCTCCAGGAGGGACGAATTCAGCTTCCAATAACCTTTTCCCATCCGTTGGGTCTCTGAAACATTCAGGGAAAACAAAATCATACAGTGGTCGGAGAACTCCACCTCAACCACGGACACTGCGGAAGAGACGGCTTCCTCCTTTAAATAAAACCTATCTATCCTAGACCTGCGACTACCTTGATGATAGTGAAACCCGTGTGGCCTGAGGGGCTCCGGATGTGGGCGTCCTCTAGGCGAGCTTCTCTAGCTATGCTAATCAGTGCCACACTATCGCAAGTTATCGGACCATTGGAGCCTCTCCTATCTTGGGACCTCGTGACATTATTGAAGTCCCCTCCAAAGATCACTTGCCGACTCGTAAAAAGAAAGGGCTTAATCCTCATAAAGAGATCTTTACGGCCCCGATTAGTTTGCGGGGCGTAGATGTTAATGAGCTGGAGCTCTTGTCCCTTCATGAAGACATCTAAGATCAGGCACCTCCCCATTTCTAACTCAATAACCCGTCTGCATTCAACAGGAGCGGTAAAAAGGACCGCCACCCCATTATACGGCTCAGCCGCAAGAGACCAGTGGGAGGGACCACGCCTCCACTCTCTTCTGGCTTTTACCAGGGAGGCTAGATCTGACAACCTGGTCTCTTGCAGATACAAAATGTCGGCTTCAACACGGCCGAGAAAATCAAAGGCTGCGAATCTAGCCGTATCAGACTTTATGCTGGCACGGTTAATAGATGCCAGCATCAGTGGGGTGAGTGCCGCCATCCTGGATGATTGAGTTAGATGGCCTCACCCCTTAAACCTTCTTCCTCTCCTTCCCTCCACCCCCATCTGAATCAGAGGAAGACCCTTTGCCTCTTTTTAAACTCAGGGATATATCCATCCCAGGATCTTTACCTCCAGCATCTGGTGTTACCTCTCCCCCTGAGGAAACTGCCCCAGAGGAAGGAGGCTCGGCACCTCCTGGAGGCCGCACTGCCTCCGGACCCTCGATAAGAGGAGGGGAGATGGTATCCCCAAGGGCCTCATATCGATTTGAAAGGACGATCAGAGGGTCAGAGACTGAGTTGTTCCTTCTATGGTCTGAGGCTACAACTGAAGAGGAGGACGGCGCTGCTTTATTCTTACCCTTCTTCCTCCTCTTCTTCTTTTCCTGGCCACCATTTTCTGTCTGCCCCTCCTTCTCCTCCTCATCCACAGTTTCGGATTCAGAGGCATGACTGAAGGAAGGAGCATCTTGACCTTCTTCCCTACGCAGTCTCCCTATCTCCTCATCCAGTTCGGCCCCACCCAAAGCCTCAGAGTTATTCTGACCTCCTTCTGAGCCAGTGTCTGGAGTGGGACCCCGAGCTACCCCTGGCACCTGGGCATTCTCAAGGGCCCTCTCCAACCTGCGCTTCTCCTCTCGCCTCCGCATAGAGGGGGTCTTATGTTTTTCCTTCACTGGCTTTGGTGCCCCCTCTCGTCCACTAGTCCCCTCCCCCGCTGGGGCAACCGATAGGCTCTCCCCAGCCGCCCCGGTCACAGTGTTGGAGAACGAGCGTGGACACCCGCTGAACGGGTGACCTAAGTCACCACACAAGTTACACTGAATCTGCCCACAGGTGGCCGCCAGATGACCCACCCCACAGCAGAGGGCGCATATCTGCTGAGTGCAGTTGGCACTAAAGTGGTTTGGGTCACCACACCTGTGACACAGCCTCGGCTGCCCCTGGTAGAAGATCTGAATCCTGTCGCGTCCCAGAAAGGCGGCCGAAGGGATGTGGGTGACCGTGTTCCCTGAACGCCTGAGACGAACGGAAAACGTCCAGGCCCCAGACCATATATTGTGCTCGTCAAAGTTCTTCCGGGGGACGTCCGTCACCTCCCCGTACCTGCCCAGCCAGGTCATAATGTCATAACAAGAAAGTGACTCGTTACGGGTCAAAACGGTCACTTTCTTTACCATACTCTGGCGAGATACCGCTTTTACAACGAAATCTCGCCATCCGGGCTCGTTTTTCATCAGCTCATAATTAGACCAAAAGAGATCTAGTCCTTCCGGCCTAACAAAGCTGACGTCAAACTCGGAGGAGCCGAAGGGGTGAATCAGGGCAAAGATGTCCCCAGCCCTGAAACCCATCTGGAAAAGAAGCTCCACCACCTTGCCCCTTTGGGGGCACGCATCTTCGCCTTTCCAGACCAAACGGGCCACATTCCTGCGACCTACCTCCTGCCCGGGTGTCTGGAGGGACTATACGGTCTCCCCATTCCTCTCTTGGAACGCTCCCAGACCATGTCTCTCCACCCAAAAAGACAGGTCCATCTCCTTTCCCTCTACCTGGAGCGTCCTTTCTCCTCTCTTTAGTGCCTCCAGGAGGCGCCGTTGCAACTGACCTTCACCAGATGCAGGAGGTAAAGATCCTACTGAACCCCCAGCCGCCACACCTGCATAACTCCTGACGACCGGGGGGGCAGCCGGACCAGACACCGTCCCTACATTCCCGCTTAGGCCACCTGTACTGCCACAAAAGCCACTCTTATTCCTACCATCCACACCACTACTACTACTCTCATTCACACCACTACTCCTCCCATCTGCACCACTACCACTCCTCTCATTTACACCACTACCACCCCTCCTATTCACTCCACTATCACCACTCTTAATCACTTCACTGCTACTCCTCCCGATCATTCCACTACCACTCCTCCCATCTGCACCACTACCACTCCTCTCATTCACTCCACTATCACCACTCTCATTCACACCACTACCACTCCTCCCATCTGCACCACTACCACTCCTCCCATCTGCACCACTACCACTGCCACATACACCCCTCTCATCCACAGCACTACCACTCCCATCTTTCACACACCTTGTGTTAACATTGCTTTTATTGACAGTATTTTTGGGATCAGCAGTTGCTTTACCCACTACCTCTGGGCTGGCCTGGACATGCTTTAGCTTGGCCTTTTTGTACATTCTCAGGTCACCGGCGGCCGTCATTGTCGGCGACGCTGACTCCTCCTCCATTCGAGATGTCACTGCCGACATCACCTCCCGAAGCTGAGGCTGCCCCTCCGGGCGCACCTCCACCACTCCTCCTGCCACTGATGTGCAGGGACTCCCCTCTCTCACATGGGAGATCCCTGCAGTGCCTGCGCCACACACTGCGCCCAACCGCACGGGCTCAGCAGCAGGTTCTGACACCTGGACGCTCCCCCCCCCCTCTCAGGGGAGTGCCCCGCAGCACCGACACTACTAGCAGTGCCCAGGGGACCGCCCCCCGAGCAGAAGATCTCACCACACACCTCATGTGCCTGGACACTCCCCCCCCCCTCTCAGGGAAGTGCCCCGCAGGCTAGTAACATTGCCCACAATACTAGGGGAACCGCTCCCCTTGCAAACTGCTGCATAACTATTGCCCACTATTAGCCCGTCCTGCTCTTCCCTACCAGCAGGACGCGTGACTGTAGCACCCGCGGCCATGTTGGATGCAGCACTGTACCCCCCGTGCTGGTCCCGTTCCACAGCAGAAGCGGGATCTGGCAGGGTGGGGGGCCCAGCAGCCTGAACCAACTTTTCAGGTGGCCCAGACTGCTGGATAGGAGAGAAAACAAACTTTATCTGCTCCTCAGCCTTTTTCTTCTTCTTCTTTTTCTTCCTCTTCCTCTCCTCAGGGCCCAGGTCCTGGCCAAAACTGAAATTTTCCAGACGGGGGGGGTGACTCCTGCATCACTATGGCCCGCAGGAGCCCCCCACAGACCAGTCCACTGTCACCGCCATCATTACTGTCACTTTCCTCAGAGGTGGCTGGTAAGGCGACTTGGGCAGGGTTGATGTAATCCGCACTCGGGGTGACAGAGGTCTTAGGGGTACACGGGGCATCACACACATCCCCCTCACTCTCATCACCCTCACTGTCGCCATCGCCCTCACCACCTTCCTCCATCTTCTCCTCCGTAACACACAAGCACTCTTCCTCCCCTGACTATCCTCTTCCTCCTTCACAGGGGTCTGTATGGTTTTATAGCGGTCTTCATTCTTTAATTTTTCTTTAAACATGCCCGCTCCCTCTACAATCAGCATTCGGGCTCTCACCACCTCCTGCTCCTCTGCCTTCAGCTCACACACCCTGGCAGCAAACTTAGCCTTCATAGCCTTGGCAGAGTTATCTGTTTGGTAGCGAGCAAACTTCAGATCTTCCCTTATGATTTTAGGCTTTTTCCCCAGCTGCTCATATTCTACAAGATTTGCCTGCATGCGGGAACCGAAAGTAGCTAGCGACTCCCTGGGACCCTTCACCCCCCATTGCTGGGGTTCCATAGTATCAGACACAGTCCCCGAAGACATAACCATAAGCTTCTTACCAGACGCCTTGCGGTTTCCAGCGAAGGACGGGGGAGTGGGCTCCACATTACTGCGGAGCCTGCTGGATCTTCTCACCCTGTCCTGGGAATCGGCCGTAGCTCTCTCACTCCCACCCCCCTCCGGCCTAGTTCGAGGGGTGGAAGTCTGGGGCTCCATAGCAGGAGGCTCTCCCAAGGAAGCTGCCACCCTCCTGGGGAAAAGGCTGTAGAAAACACTGCTTCAATCCTCTCTCTCTGGAAAACTCTGGAAGTCAGACACACCCAACAGCTGCTGTGTTCCACAGGAAGTGCTCTCTGCTGACACCTCTGTCCATGTCAGGAACTGTCCAGAGTAGGAGCGAATCCCCATATCAAACCTATCCTGCTCTGGATAGTCCCTAAAATGGACAGAGATGTCAGCAGAGAGCACTGTGGTCAGACAGAAAGGAAATTAAAAAAGAAAAGAACTTCCTGTGGAGCCTATAGCAGCTGATAAGTACTGGAAGGGTTACGATTTTTTAATAAAGTTATTTACAAATCTGTTTAACTTTCTGGCACTAGTTGATTTAAAAAAAAAAAAAATTCCAGTGGAGTACCCCTTTAAATGTATATTTACCTAATCCAGAAAAAAACCTTTGTGTGCTCAGAAATAATTCTGTTTAAAGTAAAACAGATAAGACGAGCAGCAAATACAGCGGGTGAAGAATAGTGTGATGAATTTGTGCTAGAATAATTTCAGCTGAAAGCAATGCAAATATTGAGCTAAGATCCATATGATCAGCATTCAGAACAGAAGTCATAAAACAATGCTTCCTGCTATCATTGCAAATTATTATTCAACTTTCCTGAATCAGCAAAATGAAAAGATCCATGAATAAAACTGCTGCCTCATCACTCTTGTCCCTAAAAATCCTCAATTAATAAAGCAGGTTACATGAATCCAGTTCAGTAATTGGAAATTAAATTGAAACTATTACAACTGCTACTATTATTGTATTTTTCCCCCAGAGTAAATATTTTATACAGTATGGTGGTAAGGGTTAATTCATATTGCTTACATGCTAAGACCAGCAAACCTCAGTCCGTTCAGATCCGTAATGTATGATGTGAGGAGCTCAGGTATTCTCGTAGGCCGGCCATTCGTTGTCGGAGCCACTCATCGTTTCTTTCTTTTAGGGCGGCTTTCACAAGATGCTTTTCAGGGCATTTCTTTTCTCATTTATTCGAGTCTAAGTGCCCTTTTTTCTTCAGCTTGTCTTGTCTTTTTGCTTTTTCATTCAAGGCATTATTCCCCACACTAATTCCTGTCTCTTAACCAGGGCTCAAAAAATTCTAGGCGCCAGGTTGCCATAGGGACTAAGAATTTCATCCTGGCGCCTAGGTGTTTGTCAGCCCGAGCACTGGCAGCAGCAATATATAGCAATTTGATACACTTGGTGGCTGATGTATCCCCTTTTAATCTAGTGCTGAGCCACCGGTGCTGAGAGGAACGCTCCTCTGTCCTGCTCCTGGCAGTGGCTCCTCCTGCACTTCCTCTCTGTGCCACCTCCTGAATGCTCAAGACTGAGGCCAGAGAGGAGCGGTGGCAGAGGATGTGTCTTGGCCTCAGTCACTGTGGGGGAGATTTATCAAAACCTGAGCAGAGGAAACGTTTCTGAGGTGCCCATAGCAACCAATCAGATCGCTTCTTTCATTTTTCAGAGGCCTTTTAAAAAAAAGCACCCTGGTTGGGAAACAATGGTCTACTGGAGGGGAGGGAGGGGGGGGGGGGGGCTCCTAATATAAAAATCTGAGGAGAGGGGGTGATATGAGATATGGGGTCCAGAGGAGGGGGGGTGATATGAGACATGGGGTCCAGAGGAGGGGGGGTGACATGAGATATGGGGTCCAGAGGAGGGGGGGATGATATGAGATATGGGGTCCAGAGGAGGGGGGGTGATATGAGACATGGGGTCCAGAGGAGGGGTGATATGAGATATGGGGTCCAGAGGAGGGGGGGGGGGGTGATATGAGATATGGGGTCCAGAGGAGGGGGGGGGATGATATGAGATATGGGGTCCAGAGGGGGGGGGGGGTGATATGAGATATGGGGTCCAGAGGAGGGGGGTGATATGAGATATGGGGTCCAGAGGAGGGAGGGGGAGGGGGTGTGATATGAGATATGGGGTCCAGAGGAGGGGGGGTGATATGAGATATGGGGTCCATAGGAGGGGGGGGTGATAGGAGATATGGGGTCCAGAGGAGGTGGGGGTGATATGAGATATGGGGTCCAGAGGAGGGGGGGGAGGGATGATATGAGATATGGGGTCCAGAGGAGGGGGGGGGGGGGTGATATGAGATATGGGGTCCAGAGGGGGGGGGGTGATATGAGATATGGGGTCCAGAGGGGGGGGGGGTGATATGAGATATGGGGTCCAGAGGAGGGGGGTGATATGAGATATGGGGTCCAGAGGAGGGAGGGGGGGTGTGATATGAGATATGGGGTCCAGAGGAGGGGGGTGATATGAGATATGGGGTCCAGAGGAGGGGGGAGGGGATGATATGAGATATGGGGTCCAGAGGAGGGGGGAGGGGATGATATGAGATATGGGGTCCAGAGGAGGGAGGGGGGTGTGATATGATATATGGGGTCCAGAGGAGGGGGGGGGTGATATGAGATATGGGGTCCAGAGGAGGGGGGGGGGGGGTGATAGGAGATATGGAGTCCAGAGGAGGGGGGGGGGGGGTGATATGACATATGGGGTCCAGAGGAGGGGGGGGGGATGATATGATATATGGGGTCCAGAGGAGGGGGGGGGTTGATATGAGATATGGGGTCCAGATAGGGGGGGTGATATGAGATATGGGGTCCAGAGGAGGGGGGGTGATATGAGATATGGGGTCCAGAGGAGGGGGGGAGGGATGATATGAGATATGGGGTCCACAGGAGGGGGGATGATATGAGATATGAGGTCCAGAGGGGGAGGGGGAGGGATGATATCAGATTTGGGGTACAGAGGAGGGCGGGATTTGGGGTCTGGAGGCAGCGTGTGTATGAATGATGTGTGTGTATATACTGTATTTATGTTGTATGAATGATAAATGTGTGTAAGCTAGAAGGATATATGTGTGATGTGTGGACATGTATTTTGTTGGGGGATCTGGAGGCGGGGGTGTATGTATATGTATGATGTGTATGTATTATGCATGTGTGGGGGTCCAGAGGCGGCGTGTGTATGAATGATGTATGTGTACTGTATGTATGATGTGTGTGTATAAATGTTAGATGTGTGTAAGCAAGATGTATATGTATGATGTGTGGACATGTACTATGTTGGGGGGATCTGGAGGCGGCGGGTGTATGTATGATGTGTTTATTTATGTGTATGTATTATGTATGTGTGGGGGGTCCAGAGGCAGCGTGTGTATAAATGATGTATGTGTATGTACTGTATGTATGATGTATGAATGATGTGTGTGTATAAATGATAGATGTGTGTAAGCAAGATGTATATGTATGATGTGTGGAGATGTGTGTAAGCTAGAAGGATGTATGTGTGATGTGTGGAGATGAATTATGCAGAAGGATCTGCAGGCGGCGGGTGGATGTATGATGTATATGTGTGTAAGATGTGTGTGTATGTATGTATTATGCATGTGTTGGGGGGGTCCGGAGGTGGCATGTGTATGAATGATGCATTTATGTACTGTATGTATGATGTGTGTATGAATGATGTGTGTGTATGAAAGATAGATGTGTGTGTATGTAAGCAAGATATATGTATGTATGTATGATGTGTGGGAGGGTACAGTGTATAGCATGGTTATTTTTGAGGGTTTATATTCAGGGGCACAGTGTCTGGCAGTATTATATTCAGGGGTACAGTGTCTGGCAGTATTATACTCAGGGGCACAGTGTGTGGCAGTATTATATTCAGGGGCACAGTGTATGGCAGTATTATATTCCGGGGCATAGTGTGTGGCAGTATTGTATTCAGGGGCACGATGTGGGGCAGTATTATATTCAGGGGTACAGTGTGGGGCAGGATTATATTCAGGGGTACAGTGTGTGGCAGGATTATATTCAGGGGTACAGTGTGTGGCAGTATTATATTCAGGGGTACAGTGCGTGGCAGGATTATATTCAGGGGTACAGTGTGTGGCAGGATTATAATCAGGGGTACAGTGTGTGACAGTATTATATTCAGGGGTACAGTGTGTGGCAGGATTATATTCAGGGGTACAGTGTGTGGCAGGATTATATTCAGGGGTACAGTGTGGGGCAGTATTATATTTAGGGGTACAGTGTGTGGCAGGATTATATTCAGGGGTACAGTGTGTAGCAGGATTATATTCAGGGGTACAGTGTGTGGCAAGATTATATTCAGGGGTACATTGTGTGGCAGGATTATATTCAGGGGTACAGTGTGTGGCAGGATTATATTCAGGGGTACAGTGTGTGGCAGTATTATATTCAGGGGCACAGTGTGTGGCAGTATTATATTCAGGGGCACAGTGTGTGGCAGTATTATATTCAGGGGCACGATGTGGGGCAGTATTATATTCAGGGGTACAGTGTGTGGCAGGATTATATTCAGGGGTACAGTGTGTGGCAGGATTATATTCAGGGGCACAGTGTGTGTCAGGATTATATTCAGGGGCACAGTGTGTGGCAGTATTATATTCAGGGGCACAGTGTGTGGCAGTATTATATTCAGAGGCACGATGTGGGGCAGTATTATATTCAGGGGTACAGTGTGTGGCAGTATTATATTCAGGGGTGCAGTGTGTGGCAGGATTATATTCAAGGGTACAGTGTGTGGCAGTATTATATTCAGGGGCACAGTGTGTGGCAGTATTATATTCAGGGGATACAGTGTGTGGCAGGATTATATTCAGGGGGTACAGTATTTAGCAGAATAATAATGATTATTGTCTTCATACAGAGGATGAGGATCTACTGACAAAGTTAGAACCTATGATGTCCTGGTGTCAGACTCTGCAGAGAAGATGGAGCTGGAAGATGTCCTGATGTCTGGACCAGATGGAGAAGGAAAGAAATAACAACAGAGAAGACGTCACTCAGGTCAGTGATATCATTGTGTTTTCTCCTGACTGTCCCATCAGAGCTGGAGTCAGTTGTAAGTTCTGCAGGGATGATGGGTGACGCTGTACCCTAATCTATGGCTCTCCAGCTGTTGAAAAACTACAACTCCTATAATGCCTGAGGCTCTCTAGACATGATGGGAGTTATAGCTTTACAACAGCTGATTGGTGATTGGTGGGGGTCCCAGCAGTTGGACCCCCACCAGAAAAATGGGCGTTTTATTCTTCAATGCCTGTTTTGTCTGTCTGGCCTGCCTGTTAGTCACTTATATAGTTGTGTATTCTCCTGACTAACAGGCAGGGCCAAAGGGACAAAGATATCA